>NW_026869761.1:0-265957 GCF_905332965.1 Bombus pascuorum | reverse complement strand
CGAACGAAAAAAACGTTTAATCCACGCGTAGAATCGAATTATATAGCGATTTGTGTAAAAATACTTGTGCCTTATAACGCTTTTTAAGGAAATAACTCGAAAAAACCCTTGGAACGAAAATTTTTTTCTAAACAAATTCGAACGATAAAAACGTTTAATCCACGCGTAGAATCGAAATATATCGCGATTTGTGTAAAAATATTTGTGCTTTATAACGCTTTTTAAGGAAATAACTCGAAAAAACCCTTGGAATGAAAATTTTTTTCTAAACAAATTCGAACGATAAAAACGTTTAATCCACGCGTAGAATCGAATTATATCGCGATTTGTGTAGAAATATTTGTGCTTTGTTACGCTTTTTAAGGAAATAACTCGAAAAAACTCTTGGATCGAAAATTTTTTTTTAAACATATTTGAACGAAAAAAACGTTTTATCCGCGCGTAGAATCTAATTATATCGCGATTTGTGTAAAAATATTTGTGCTTTATAACGCTTTTTAAGGAAATATGTCGAAAAAACACTTGGAGTGAAAATTTTTTTTTAAACAAATTTGAACGCAAAAAACGTTTAATCCGCGCGTAGAATCGAATTATATAGCGATTTGTGTAAAAATATTTGTGCTTTATAACGCTTTTTAAGGAAATAAGTCGAAAAAACACTTGGAGCGAAAATTTTTTTTTAAACAAATTTGAACGCAAAAAACGTTTAATCCACGCGTAGAATCGAATTATATCGCGATTTGTGTAAAAATATTTGTGCTATATAACGCTATTTAAGGAAATAACTCGAAAAAACTCTTGGAGCGTTTTTTTTTTTTTTTAAACAAATTTGAACGATAAAAACGTTTAATTCACGCGTAGAATCGAATTATATCGCGATTTGTGTAAAAATATTTGTGCTTTGTAACGCTATTTAAGGAACTATCTCGAAAAAACTCTTGGAGCGAAAATTTTTTTTTAAAACAAATTTGAACGCAAAAAACGTTTAATCCACGTGTAGAATCGAATTATATCGCGATTTGTGTAAAAATATTTGTGCTTTATAACGCTATTTAAGGAAATAACTCGAAAAAACTCTTGGAGCGAAAATTTTTTTTTTAAACAAATTTGAACGAAAAAAACGTTTAATCCGGGCGTAGAATCGAATTATATAGCGATTTGTGTAAAAATATTTGTGCTTTATAACGCTTTTTAAGGAAATAAGTCGAAAAAACACTTGGAACGAAAATTTTTTTTTAAACAAATTTGAACGCAAAAAACGTTTAATCCACGCGTAGAATCGAATTATATCGCGATTTGTTTAAAAATATTTGTGCTTTATGACGCTTTTTTGGGAAATAACTCGAAAAAACTCTTGGAGCGAAAATTTTTTTTTTAAACAAATTTGAACGAAAAAAACGTGTAATCCACGCGTAGAATCGAATTATATCGCGATTTGCGTAAAAATATTTGTGCTTTATAACGCTTTTTAAGAAAATAACTCGAAAAAACTCTTGGAGTGAAAATTTTTTTTTTAAACAAATTTGAACGAAAAAAACGTTTAATCCACGCGTAGAATCGAATTATATCGCGATTTGTGTAAAAATATTTGTGCTATGTAACGCTTTTTAAGGAAATAAATCGAAAAAACTCTTGGAGCGAAAATTTTTTTTTTAAACAAATTTGAACAAAAAAAACGTTTAATCCACGCGTAGAATCGAATTATACTGCGATTTGTGTAAAAATATTTGTGCTTTATAACGCTTTTTAAGGAAATAACTCGGAAAAACTCTTGGAGCGAAAATTTTTTTTTTAAACAAATTTGAACGAAAAAAACGTTTAATCCACGAGTAGAATCGAATTATATCGCGATTTGTGTAAAAATATTTGTGCTATATAACGCTATTTGAGGAAATAACTCGAAAAAACTCTTGGAGCGAAAATTTCTTTTTTAAACAAATTTGAACGAAAAAAACGTTTAATCCAAGCGTAGAATCGAATTATACTGCTATTTGTGTAAAAATATTTGTGCTTTGTAACGCTTTTTAAGGAAATAACTCGAAAAAACTCTTGGAGCGAAAATTATTTTTTTAAACAAATTTCAACGAAAAAAACGTTTAATCCACGCGTAGAATCGAATTATATCGCGATTTGTGTAGAAATATTTGTGCTTTGTAACGCTTTTTAAGGAAATAACTGAAAAAATTCTTGGAGCGAAAATTGTTTTTTAAACAAATTTGAATGAAAAAATCGTTTAATCCACGCGTAGAATCGAATTATATCGCGATTTGTGTAAAAATATTTGTGCTTTGTAACGCTTTTTAAGGAAATAACTCGAAAAAACTCTTGGAGCGAAAATTGTTTTTTAAACATATTTGAACGAAAAAAACGTCTAATCCACGCGTAGAATCGAATTATATCGCGATTTGTGTAAAAATATTTGTGCTTTATAACGCTTTTTAAGGAAATAACTCGAAAAAACCCTTTTAATGAAAATTTTTTTCTAAACAAATTCGAACGATAAAAACGATTAATCCACGCGTAGAATCGAAATATATCGCGATTTGTGTAAAAATATTTGTACCTTATAACGCTTATTAAGGAAATAACTCGAAAAAGCCCTTGGAACGAAAATATTTTTTTAAACATATTTGAACGAAAAAAACGTCTAATCCACGCGTAGAATCGAATTATATCGCGATATGTGTAAAAATATTTGTGCTTTATAACGCTTTTTAAGGAAACAACTCGAAAAAACTCTTGGAGCGAAAATTTTTTTTTTAAACAAATTTGAACGAAGAAAACGTTTAATCCACGAATAGAATCGAAATATATCGCGATTTGTGCAAAAATACTTGTGCCTTATAACGCTTTTTAAGGAAATAACTCGAAAAAACCCTTGGAACGAAAATTTTTTCTAAACAAATTCGAACGATAAAAACGTTTAATCCACGCGTAGAATCGAAATATATCGCGATTTGTGCAAAAATATTTGTGCTTTATAACGCTTTTTAAGGAAATAACTCGAAAAAACCCTTTTAATGAAAATTTTTTTCTAAACAAATTCGAACGATAAAAACGATTAATCCACGCGTAGAATCGAAATATATCGCGATTTGTGTAAAAATATTTGTACCTTATAACGCTTATTAAGGAAATAACTCGAAAAAGCCCTTGGAACGAAAATTTTTTTCTAAACAAATTCGAACGAAAAAAAACGTTTAATCCACGCGTAGAATCGAGTTATATAGCGATTTGTGTAAAAATACTTGTGCCTTATAACGCTTTTTAAGGAAATAACTCGAAAAAACCCTTGGAACGAAAATTTTTTTCTAAACAAATTCGAACGATAAAAACGTTTAATCCACGCGTAGAATCGAAATATATCGCGATTTGTGTAAAAATATTTGTGCATTATAACGCTTTTTAAGGAAATAACTCGAAAAAACCCTTGGAATGAAAATTTTTTTCTAAACAAATTCGAACGATAAAAACGTTTAATCCACGCGTAGAATCGAATTATATCGCGATTTGTGTAGAAATATTTGTGCTTTGTAACGCTTTTTAAGGAAATAACTCGAAAAAACTCTTGGAGCGAAAATTTTTTTTTTTAACAAATTTGAACGAAAAAAACGTTTTATCCGCGCGTAGAATCTAATTATATCGTGATTTGTGTAAAAATATTTGTGCTTTATAACGCTTTTTAAGGAAATAAGTCGAAAAAACACTTGGAGTGAAAATTTTTTTTTAAACAAATTTGAACGAACAAAACGTTTAATCCGCGCGTAGAATCGAATTATATAGCGATTTGTGTAAAAATATTTGTGCTTTATAACGCTTTTTAAGATAATAAGTCGAAAAAACACTTGGAGCGAAAATTTTTTTTTAAACAAATTTGAACGCAAAAAACGTTTAATCCACGCGTAGAATCGAATTATATCGCGATTTGTTTAAAAATATTTGTGCTTTGTAACGCTATTTAAGGAAATATCTCGAAAAAACTCTTGGAGCGAAAATTTTTTTTTAAAACAAATTTGAACGCAAAAAACGTTTAATCCACGCGTAGAATCGAATTATATCGCGATTTGTGTAAAAATATTTGTGCTTTATAACGCTATTTAAGGAAATAACTCGAAAAAACTCTTGGAGCGAAAATTTTTTTTTTAAACAAATTTGAACGAAAAAAACGTTTAATCCGGGCGTAGAATCGAATTATATAAAATTAATCGATTTGTGTAAAAATATTTGTGCTTTATAACGCTTTTTAAGGAAATAAGTCGAAAAAACACTTGGAGCGAAAATTTTTTTTTTAAACAAATTTGAACGAAAAAAACGTTTAATCCACGAGTAGAATCGAATTATATCGCAATTTGTGTAAAAATATTTGTGCTTTATAACGCTTTTTAAGGAAATAACTCGAAAAAACTCTTGGAGCGAAAATTTTTTTTTTAAACAAATTTGAACGAAAAAAACGTTTAATCCACGCGTAGAATCGAATTATATCGTGATTTGTGTAAAAATATTTGTGCTTTATAACGCTATTTAAGGAAATAACTCGAAAAAACTCTAGGAGCGAAAATTTTTTTTTTAAGCAAATTTGAACAAAAAAATGTTTAATCCACGCGTAGAATCGAATTATATCGCGATTTGAATAAAAATATTTGTGCTTTATAACGCTTTTTACGGAAATAACTCGAAGAAACTCTTGGAGCGAAAATTTTTTTTAAAACAAATTTGAACGCAAAAAACGTTTAATCCACGCGTAGAATCGAATTATATCGCGATTTGTGTAAAAATATTTGTGCTTTGTAACGCTATTTAAGGAAATATCTCGAAAAAACTCTTGGAGCGAAAATTTTTTTTTAAAACAAATTTGAACGCAAAAAACGTTTAATCCACGTGTAGAATCGAATTATATCGCGATTTGTGTAAAAATATTTGTGCTTTATAACGCTATTTAAGGAAATAACTCGAAAAAACTCTTGGAGCGAAAATTTTTTTTTTAAACAAATTTGAACGAAAAAAACGTTTAATCCACCCGTAGAATCTAATTATATCGCGATTTGTGTAAAAATATTTGTGCTTTATAACGCTTTTTAAGGAAATAACTCGAAAAATCTCTTGGGGCGAAAATTTCTTTTTTAAACAAATTTGAACGAAAAAAACGTTTAATCCACGCGTAGAATCGAATTATATCGCGATTTGTTTAAAAATATTTGTGCTTTATGACGCTTTTTTGGGAAATAACTCGAAAAAACTCTTGGAGCGAAAATTTTTTTTTTAAACAAATTTGAACCAAAAAAACGTTTAATCCACGCGTAGAATCGAATTATATCGCGAATTGTGTAAAAATATTTGTGCTTTATAACGCTTTTTAAGGAAATAACTCGAAAAAACTCTTGGAGTGAAAATTTTTTTTGAAACAAATTTGAACGAAAAAAACGTTTAATCCACGCTAGAATCGAATTATATCGCGATTTGTGTAAAAATATTTGTGCTTTATAACGCTTTTTAAGGAAATAACTCGAAAAATCTCTTGGGGCGAAAATTTCTTTTTTAAACAAATTTGAACGAAAAAAACGTTTAATCCACGCGTAGAATCGAATTATATCGCGATTTGTTTAAAAATATTTGTGCTTTATGACGCTTTTTTGGGAAATAACTCGAAAAAACTCTTGGAGCGAAAATTTTTTTTTTAAACAAATTTAAACCAAAAAAACGTTTAATCCACGCGTAGAATCGAATTATATCGCGAATTGTGTAAAAATATTTGTGCTTTATAACGCTTTTTAAGGAAATAACTCGAAAAAACTCTTGGAGTGAAAATTTTTTTTGAAACAAATTTGAACGAAAAAAACGTTTAATCCACGCGTAGAATCGAATTATATCGCGATTTGTGTAAAAATATTTGTGCTTTATAACGCTTTTTAAGGAAATAACTCGAAGAAACTTAGTGCGAAAATTTTTTTTTAAACAAATTTGAACGAAAAAAACATTTAATCCACGCGTAGAATCGAATTATATCGCGACTTGTGTAAAAATATTTGTGCTTTATAACGCTATTTAAGGAAATAACTCGAAAAAACTCTTGGAGCGAAAATTTTTTTTTTAAACAAATTTGAACGCAAAAAACGTTTAATCCACACGTAGAATCGAATTATATTGCGATTTGTGTAAAAAAATTTGTGCTTTATAACGCTTTTTAAGGAAATAACTCGAAAAAACTTGCTGCGAAAATTTTTTTTTAAACAAATTTGAACGAAAAAAAACGTTTAATCCACGCGTAGAATCGAATTATATCGCGATTTGTGTAAAAATATTTGTGCTTTATAACGCTATTTAAGGAAATAACTCGAAAAAACTCTTGGAGCGAAAATTTTTTTTTTAAACAAATTTGAACGCAAAAGACGTTTAATCCACACGTAGAATCGAATTATATGGCGATTTGTGTAAAAAAATTTGTGGTTTATAACGCTTTTTAAGGTAATAACTCGAAAAAACTCGTGGAGCGTTAATTTTTTTTTAAAACAAATTTGAACGAAAAAAACGTTTAATACACGCGTAGAATCGAATTATATCGCGATTTGCGTAAAAATATTTGTGCTTTATAATGCTTTTTAAGGAAATATCTCGAAAAAACTCTTGGAGCGAAAATTTTTTATTAAACAAATTTGAACGAAAAAAACGTTTAATCCACGCGTAGAATCGAATTATATCGCGATTTGTGTAAAAATATTTGTGCTTTATAACGCTTTTTAAGAAAATAACTCGAAAAAACTCTTGGAGCGAAAATTATTTTTTTAAACAAATTTCAACGAAAAAAACGTTTAATCCACACGTAGAATCGAATTATACTGCGATTTGTGTAAAAATATTTGTGCTTTGTAACGCTTTTTAAGGAAATAACTCGAAAAAACTCTTGGAGCGAAAATTTTTTTTTTAAACAAATTTCAACGAAAAAAACGTTTAATCCACACGTAGAATCGAATTATACTGCGATTTGTGTAAAAATATTTGTGCTTTGTAACGCTTTTTAAGGAAATAACTCGAAAAAACTCTTGGAGCGAAAATTTTTTTTTTAAGCAAATTTGAACAAAAAAACGTTTAATCCACGCGTAGAATCGAATTATATCGCGATTTGTGTAAAAATATTTGTGCTTTATAATGCTTTTTAAGGAAATAACTCGAAAAAACTCTTGGAGCGTTTTTTTTTTTTTTTAAACAAATCTGAACAAAAAAAAAAGTTTAATCCACGCGTAGAATCGAATTATATCGCGATTTGTGTAAAAATATTTGTGCTTTGTAACGCTATTTAATGAAATATCTCGAAAAAACTCTTGGAGCGAAAATTTTTTTTTTAAACAAATTTGAACGCAAAAAACGTTTAGTCCACGCGTAGAATCGAATTATATCGAGATTTGTGTAAAAATATTTGTGCTTTATAAAGCTATTTAAGAAAATAACTCGAAAAAACTCTTGGAGCAAAATTTTTTTTTTAAACAAATTTGAACCAAAAAAACTTTGAATCCACGCGTAGAATCGAATTATATCGCGATTTGTGTAAAAATATTTGTGCTTTGTAACGCTTTTTAAGGAAATAACTCGAAAAAACTTGCTGCGAAAATTTTTTTTTAAACAAATTTGAACGAAAAAAACGTTTAATCCGCGCGTAGAATCGAATTATATCGCGATTTGTGTAAAAATATTTGTGCTTTATAACGCTTTTTAAGGAAATAACTCGAAAAAACTCTTGGAGCGAAAATTTCTTTTTTAAACAAATTTGAACGAAAAAAACGTTTAATCCAAGCGTAGAATCGAATTATACTGCTATTTGTGTAAAAATATTTGTGCTTTGTAACGCTTTTTAAGGAAATAACTCGAAAAAACTCTTGGAGCGAAAATTATTTTTTTAAACAAATTTCAACGAAAAAAACGTTTAATCCACACGTAGAATCGAATTATACTGCGATTTGTGTAAAAATATTTGTGCTTTGTAACGTTTTTTAAGGAAATAACTCGAAAAAACTCTTGGAGCGAAAATTTTTTTTTAAACAAATTTGAACGAAAAAAACGTTTAATCCACGCGTAGAATCGAATTATATCGCGATTTGTGTAAAAATATTTGTGCTTTGTAACGCTTTTTAAGGAAATAACTCGAAAAAACTCTTGGAGCGAAAATTTTATTTTTAAACAAATTTGAACGCAAAAAACGTTTAATCCAAGCGTAGAATCGAATAATATCGCGATTTGTGTAAAAATATTTGTGCTTTATAACGCTTTTTAAGGAAATAACTCGAAAAAACTCTTGGAGCGAAAATTTCTTTTTTGAAACAAACTTGAGCGAAAAAAACGTTTAATCCACGCGTAGAATCGAATTATATCGCGATTTGTGTAAAAATATTTGTGCTTTATAACGCTTTTTAAGGAAATAATTCGAAAAAACTCTTGCAGCGAAAATTTTTTTTGAAACAAATTTGAACGCAAAAAACGTTTAATCCACACGTAGAATCGAATTATATTGCGATTTGTGTAAAAATATTTGTGCTTTATAACGCTATTTAAGGAAATAACTCGAAAAAACTCTTGGAGCGAAAATTTTTTTTTAAAACAAATTTGAACGCAAAAAACGTTTAATCCACGCGTAGAATCGAATTATATCGCGATTTGAATAAAAATATTTGTGCTTTATAACGCTTTTTACGGAAATAACTCGAAAAAAAGTCTTGGAGCGAAAATTTTTTTTAAAACAAATTTGACCGCAAAAAACGTTTAATCCACGCGTAGAATCGAATTATATCGCGATTTGTGTAAAAATATTTGTGCTTTATAACGCTATTTAAGGAAATAACTCGAAAAAACTCTTGGAGCGTTTTTTTTTTTTTTTAAACAAATTTGAACGAAAAAAACGTTTAATCCACGCGTAGAATCGAATTATATCGCGATTTGAGTAAAAATATTTGTGCTTTGTAACGCTATTTAAGGAAATAACTCGAAAAAACTCTTGGAGCGAAAATTTTTTTTTAAACAAATTTGAACGAAAAAAACGTTTAATCCACGCGTAGAATCGAATTATACTGCGATTTGTGTAAAAATATTTGTGCTTTGTAACGCTTTTTAAGGAAATAACTCGAAAAAACTCTTGGAGCGAAAATTTTTTTTTTAAACAAATTTGAACGAAAAAAACGTTTAATCCACGCGTAGAATCGAATTATACTGCGATTTGTGTAAAAATATTTGTGCTTTGTAACGCTTTTTAAGGAAATAACTCGAAAAAACTCTTGGAGCGAAAATTTTTTTTTTTAAACAAATTTGAACGAAAAAAACGTTTAATCCACGCGTAGAATCGAATTATATCGCGATTTGTGTAAAAATATTTGTGCTTTATAACGCTTTTTAAGGAAATAACTCGAAAAAACTCTTGGAGCGAAAATTTTTTTTTTAAACAAATTTGAACGAAAAAAACGTTTAATCCACGCGTAGAATCGAATTATATTGCGATTTGTGTAAAAATATTTGTGCTTTGTAACGCTTTTTAAGGAAATAACTCGAAAAAACTCTTGGAGCGAATATTCTTTTTTAAACAAATTTGAACGCAAAAAACGTTTAATCCGCGCGTAGAATCGAATTGTATAAAATTAATCGATTTGTGTAAAAATATTTGTGCTTTATAACGCTTTTTAAGGAAATAAGTCGAAAAAACACTTGGAGCGAAAATTTTTTTTTAAACAAATTTGAACGCAAAAAACGTTTAATCCACGCGTAGAATCGAATTATATCGCGATTTGTGTAAAAATATTTGTGCTTTATAACGCTATTTAAGGAAATAACTCGAAAAAACTCTTGGAGCGAAAATTTTTTTTTTAAACAAATTTGAACGCAAAAAACGTTTAATCCACGCGTAGAATCGAATTATACTGCGATTTGTGTAAAAATATTTGTGCTTTGTAACGCTTTTTAAGGAAATAACTCGAAAAAACTCTTGGAGCGAAAATTTTTTTTTTTAAACAAATTTCAACGAAAAAAACGTTTAATCCGCGCGTAGAATCGAATTATATCGCGATTTGTGTAAAAATATTTGTGCTTTATAACGCTTTTTAAGGAAATAACTCGAAAAAACTCTTGGAGTGAAAATTTTTTTTTTAAACAAATTTGAACGCAAAAAACGTTTAATCCACGCGTAGAATCGAATTATATCGCGATTTGTGTAAAAATATTTGTGCTTTATAACGCTTTTTAAGGAAATAACTCGAAAAAACTCTTGGAGCGAAAATTTCTTTTTTGAAACAAATTTGAACGAAAAAAACGTTTAATCCACGCGTAGAATCGAATTATATCGCGATTTGTGTAAAAATATTTGTGCTTTATAACGCTTTTTAAGGAAATAATTCGAAAAAACTCTTGCAGCGAAAATTTTTTTTGAAACAAATTTGAACGCAAAAAACGTTTAATCCACACGTAGAATCGAATTATATTGCGATTTGTGTAAAAATATTTGTGCTTTATAACGCTATTTAAGGAAATAACTCGAAAAAACTCTTGGAGCGAAAATTTTTTTTTAAAACAAATTTGAACGCAAAAAACGTTTAATCCACGCGTAGAATCGAATTATATCGCGATTTGAATAAAAATATTTGTGCTTTATAACGCTTTTTACGGAAATAACTCGAAAAAACTCTTGGAGCGAAAATTTTTTTTAAAACAAATTTGAACGCAAAAAACGTTTAATCCACGCGTAGAATCGAATTATATCGCGATTTGTGTAAAAATATTTGTGCTTTATAACGCTATTTAAGGAAATAACTCGAAAAAACTCTTGGAGCGTTTTTTGTTTTTTTTAAACAAATTTGAACGAAAAAAACGTTTAATCCACGCGTAGAATCGAATTATATCGCGATTTGTGTAAAAATATTTGTGCTTTGTAACGCTTTTTAAGGAAATAACTCGAAAAAACTCTTGGAGCGAAAATTTTTTTTTAAACAAATTTGAACGCAAAAAACGTTTAATCCACGCGTAGAATCGAATTATACTGCGATTTGTGTAAAAATATTTGTGCTTTGTAACGCTTTTTAAGGAAATAACTCGAAAAAACTCTTGGAGCGAAAATTTTTTTTTTAAACAAATTTGAACGAAAAAAACGTTTAATCCACGCGTAGAATCGAATTATACTGCGATTTGTGTAAAAATATTTGTGCATTGTAACGCTTTTTAAGGAAATAACTCGAAAAAACTCTTGGAGCGAAAATTTTTTTTTTTAAACAAATTTCAACGAAAAAAACGTTTAATCCACGCGTAGAATCGAATTATATCGCGATTTGTGTAAAAAAATTTGTGCTTTATAACGCTTTTTAAGGAAATAACTCGAAAAAACTCGTGGAGCGATAATTTTTTTTTAAAACAAATTTGAACGAAAAAAACGTTTAATACACGCGTAGAATCGAATTATATCGCGATTTGCGTAAAAATATTTGTGCTTTATAATGCTTTTTAAGGAAATATCTCGAAAAAACTCTTGGAGCGAAAATTTTTTTTTAAACAAATTTGATCGAAAAAAACGTTTAATCCACGCGTAGAATCGAATTATATCGCGATTTGTGTAATAATATTTGTGCTTTATAACGCTTTTTAAGGAAATAACTCGAAAAAACTCTTGGAGCGAAAATTTTTTTTTAAACAAATTTGAACGAAAAAAAACGTTTAATCCACGCGTAGAATCGAATTATATCGCGATTTGTGTAAAAATATTTGTGCTTTATAACGCTATTTAAGGAAATAACTCGAAAAAACTCTTGGAGCGAAAATTTTTTTTTTTAACAAATTTGAACGAAAAAAAACGTTTAATCCACGCGTAGAATCGAATTATATTGCGATTTGTGTAAAAATATTTGTGCTTTGTAACGCTATTTAAGGAAATAACTCGAAAAAACTCTTGGAGCGAAAATTTTTTTTTTAAACAAATTTGAACGCAAAAAACGTTTAATCCACGCGTAGAATCGAATTATACTGCGATTTGTGTAAAAATATTTGTGCTTTGTAACGCTTTTTAAGGAAATAACTCGAAAAAACTCTTGGAGCGAATTTTTTTTTTTTAAACCAATTTGAACGAAAAAAACGTTTAATCCACGCGTAGAATCGAATTATACTGCGATTTGTGTAAAAATATTTGTGCTTTGTAACGCTTTTTAAGGAAATAACTCGAAAAAACTCTTGGAGCGAAAATTTTTTTTTTAAGCAAATTTGAACAAAAAAACGTTTAATCCACGCGTAGAATCGAATTATATCGCGATTTGTGTAAAAATATTTGTGCTTTGTAACGCTATTTAAGGAAATATCTCGAAAAACTCTTGGAGCGAAAATTTTTTTTTAAAACAAATTTGAACGCAAAAAAAGTTTAATCCACGCGTAGAATCGAATTATATCGCGATTTGTGTAAAAATATTTGTGCTTTATAACGCTATTTAAGGAAATAACTCGAAAAAACTCTTGGAGCGAAAATTTTTTTTTTAAACAAATTTGAACGAAAAAACGTTTAATCCACGCGTAGAATCGAATTATATCGCGATTTGTGTAAAAATATTTGTGCTTTATAACGCTATTTATGGAAATAACTCGAAAAAACTCTTGGAGCGAAAATTTTTTTTTAAAACAAATTTGAACGCAAAAAACGTTTAATCCACGCGTAGAATCGAATTATACTGCGATTTGTGTAAAAATATTTGTGCTTTATAACGCTTTTTAAGGAAATAACTCGAAAAAACTCTTGGAGCGAAAATTTTTTTTTAAAACAAATTTGAACGCAAAAAACGTTTAATCCACGCGTAGAATCGAATTATATCGCGATTTGTGTAAAAATATTTGTGCTTTATAACGCTATTTAAGGAAATAACTCGAAAAAACTCTTGGAGCGAAAATTTTTTTTTTAAACAAATTTGAACGCAAAAAACGTTTAATCCACACGTAGAATCGAATTATATTGCGATTTGTGTAAAAAAATTTGTGCTTTATAACGCTTTTTAAGGAAATAACTCGAAAAAACTCGTGGAGCGATAATTTTTTTTTAAAACAAATTTGAACGAAAAAAACGTTTAATACACGCGTAGAATCGAATTATATCGCGATTTGCGTAAAAATATTTGTGCTTTATAATGCTTTTTAAGGAAATATCTCGAAAAAACTCTTGGAGCGAAAATTTTTTTTTAAACAAATTTGATCGAAAAAAACGTTTAATCCACGCGTAGAATCGAATTATATCGCGATTTGTGTAATAATATTTGTGCTTTATAACGCTTTTTAAGGAAATAACTCGAAAAAACTCTTGGAGCGAAAATTTTTTTTTAAACAAATTTGAACGAAAAAAACGTTTAATCCACGCGTAGAATCGAATTATATCGCGATTTGTGTAAAAATATTTGTGCTTTATAACGCTATTTAAGGAAATAACTCGAAAAAACTCTTGGAGCGTTTTTTTTTTTTTTTTAAACAAATTTGAACGAAAAAAACGTTTAATCCACGCGTAGAATCGAATTATATTGCGATTTGTGTAAAAATATTTGTGCTTTGTAACGCTATTTAAGGAAATAACTCGAAAAAACTCTTGGAGCGAAAATTTTTTTTTTAAACAAATTTGAACGCAAAAAACGTTTAATCCACGCGTAGAATCGAATTATACTGCGATTTGTGTAAAAATATTTGTGCTTTGTAACGCTTTTTAAGGAAATAACTCGAAAAAACTCTTGGAGCGTTTTTTTTTTTTTTTAAACAAATTTGAACGAAAAAAACGTTTAATCCACGCGTAGAATCGAATTATACTGCGATTTGTGTAAAAATATTTGTGCTTTGTAACGCTTTTTAAGGAAATAACTCGAAAAAACTCTTGGAGCGAAAATTTTTTTTTTAAGCAAATTTGAACATAAAAACGTTTAATCCACGCGTAGAATCGAATTATATCGCGATTTGTGTAAAAATATTTGTGCTTTGTAACGCTATTTAAGGAAATATCTCGAAAAAACTCTTGGAGCGAAAATTTTTTTTAAAACAAATTTGAACGCAAAAAAAGTTTAATCCACGCGTAGAATCGAATTATATCGCGATTTGTGTAAAAATATTTGTGCTTTATAACGCTATTTAAGGAAATAACTCGAAAAAACTCTTGAAGCGAAAATTTTTTTTTTAAGCAAATTTGAACAAAAAAACGTTTAATCCACGCGTAGAATCGAATTATATCGCGATTTGTGTAAAAATATTTGTGCTTTATAAAGCTATTTAAGGAAATAACTCGAAAAAACTCTTGGAGCAAAATTTTTTTTTTAAACAAATTTGAACGAAAGAAACGTTTAATCCGCGCGTAGAATCGAATTATAGCGCGATTTGTGTAAAAATATTTGTGCTTTATAACGCTTTTTAAGGAAATAACTCGAAAAAACTCGGAGTGAAAATTTTTTTTTTAAACAAATTTGAACGCAAAAAACGTTTAATCCACGCGTAGAATCGAATTATATCGCGATATGTGTAAAAATATTTGTGCTTTATAACGCTTTTTAAGGAAATAACTCGAAAAAACTCTTGGAGCGAAAATTTCTTTTTTGAAACAAACTTGAGCGAAAAAAACGTTTAATCCACGCGTAGAATCGAATTATATCGCGATTTGTGTAAAAATATTTGTGCTTTATAACGCTTTTTAAGGAAATAATTCGAAAAAACTCTTGGAGCGAAAATTTTTTTTGAAACAAATTTGAACGCAAAAAACGTTTAATCCACACGTAGAATCGAATTATATTGCGATTTGTGTAAAAATATTTGTGCTTTATAACGCTATTTAAGGAAATAACTCGAAAAAACTCTTGGAGCGAAAATTTTTTTTTAAAACAAATTTGAACGCAAAAAACGTTTAATCCACGCGTAGAATCGAATTATATCGCGATTTGAATAAAAATATTTGTGCTTTATAACGCTTTTTACGGAAATAACTCGAAAAAACTCTTGGAGCGAAAATTTTTTTTAAAACAAATTTGAACGCAAAAAACGTTTAATCCACGCGTAGAATCGAATTATATCGCGATTTGTGTAAAAATATTTGTGCTTTATAACGCTATTTAAGGAAATAACTCGAAAAAACTCTTGGAGCGTTTTTTTTTTTTTTTTTAAACAAATTTGAACGAAAAAAACGTTTAATCCACGCGTAGAATCGAATTATATCGCGATTTGTGTAAAAATATTTGTGCTTTGTAACGCTTTTTAAGGAAATAACTCGAAAAAACTCTTGGAGCGAAAATTTTTTTTTAAACAAATTTGAACGAAAAAAACGTTTAATCCACGCGTAGAATCGAATTATACTGCGATTTGTGTAAAAATATTTGTGCTTTGTAACGCTTTTTAAGGAAATAACTCGAAAAAACTCTTGGAGCGAAAATTTTTTTTTTAAACAAATTTGAACGAAAAAAACGTTTAATCCACGCGTAGAATCGAATTATACTGCGATTTGTGTAAAAATATTTGTGCTTTGTAACGCTTTTTAAGGAAATAACTCGAAAAAACTCTTGGAGCGAAAATTTTTTTTTTTAAACAAATTTGAACGAAAAAAACGTTTAATCCACGCGTAGAATCGAATTATATCGCGATTTGTGTAAAAATATTTGTGCTTTATAACGCTTTTTAAGGAAATAACTCGAAAAAACTCTTGGAGCGAAAATTTTTTTTTTAAACAAATTTGAACGAAAAAAACGTTTAATCCACGCGTAGAATCGAATTATATTGCGATTTGTGTAAAAATATTTGTGCATTGTAACGCTTTTTAAGGAAATAACTCGAAAAAACTCTTGGAGCGAATATTCTTTTTTAAACAAATTTGAACGCAAAAAACGTTTAATCCGCGCGTAGAATCGAATTATATAGCGATTTGTGTAAAAATATTTGTGCTTTATAACGCTTTTTAAGGAAATAAGTCGAAAAAACACTTGGAGCGAAAATTTTTTTTTAAACAAATTTGAACGCAAAAAACGTTTAATCCACGCGTAGAATCGAATTATATCGCGATTTGTGTAAAAATATTTGTGCTTTATAACGCTATTTAAGGAAATAACTCGAAAAAACTCTTGGAGCGAAAATTTTTTTTTTAAACAAATTTGAACGCAAAAAACGTTTAATCCACGCGTAGAATCGAATTATACTGCGATTTGTGTAAAAATATTTGTGCTTTGTAACGCTTTTTAAGGAAATAACTCGAAAAAACTCTTGGAGCGAAAATTTTTTTTTTTAAACAAATTTCAACGAAAAAAACGTTTAATCCGCGCGTAGAATCGAATTATACTGCGATTTGTGTAAAAATATTTGTGCTTTATAACGCTTTTTAAGGAAATAACTCGAAAAAACTCTTGGAGTGAAAATTTTTTTTTTAAACAAATTTGAACGCAAAAAACGTTTAATCCACGCGTAGAATCGAATTATATCGCGATATGTGTAAAAATATTTGTGCTTTATAACGCTTTTTAAGGAAATAACTCGAAAAAACTCTTGGAGCGAAAATTTCTTTTTTGAAACAAACTTGAGCGAAAAAAACGTTTAATCCACGCGTAGAATCGAATTATATCGCGATTTGTGTAAAAATATTTGTGCTTTGTAACGCTTTTTAAGGAAATAACTCGAAAAAACTCTCGGAGCGAAAATTTTTTTTTAAACAAATTTGAACGAAAAAAACGTTTAATCCACGCGTAGAATCGAATTATATTGCGATTTGTGTAAAAATATTTGTGCATTGTAACGCTTTTTAAGGAAATAACTCGAAAAACCTCTTGGAGCGAAAATTTTTTTTTTAAACAAATTTCAACGAAAAAAACGTTTAATCCACGCGTAGAATCGAATTATTTCGCGATTTGTGTAAAAATATTTGTGCTTTGTAACGCTTTTAAAGGAAATAACTCGAAAAAAATCTTGGAGCGAAAATTTTTTTTAAACAAATTTGAACGAAAAAAACGTTTAATCCACGCGTAGAATCGAATTATATCGCGATTTGTGTAAAAATATTTGTGCTTTATAACGCTTTTTAAGGAAATAACTGGAAAAGTTCTTGGAGCGAAAATTGTTTTTTAAACAAATTTGAACGAAAAAAACGTTTAATCCACGCATAGAATCGAATTATAACGCGATTTGTTTAAAAATATTTGTGCTTTATAACGCTTTTTAAGGAAATAACTCGAAAAAACTCGGAGCGAAAATTTTTTTTTAAACATATTTGGACGAAAAAAACGTTTAATCCACGCGTAGAATCGAATTATATTGCGATTTGTGTAAAAATATTCGTGCTTTGTAACGCTTTTTAAGGAAATAACTCGAAAAAAATCTTGGAGCGAAAATTTTTTTTTTAAACAAATTTCAACGAAAAAAACGTTTAATCCAAACGTAGAATCGAATTAGACTGCGATTTGTGTAAAAATATTTGTGCTTTGTAACGCTTTTTAAGGAAATAACTCGAAAAAACTCTTGGAGCGAAAATTTGTTTTTTAAATAAATTTGAACGCAAAAAACGTTTAATCCGCGCGTAGAATCGAATTATATCGCGATTTGTGTAAAAACATTTGTGCTTTATAACGCTTTTTAAGGAAATAACTCGAAAAAAATCCTGGAGCGAAAATTTTTTTTTAAACAAATTTGAACGAAAAAAACGTTTAATCCACGCGTAGAATCGAATTATATCGCGATTTGTGTAAAAATATTTGTGCTTTGTAACGCTTTTTAAGGAAATAACTCGAGAAAACTCTTCGAACGAAAATTTTTTTTTAAACAAATTTGAACGAAAAAAACGTTTAATCCGCGCGTAGAAGCGAATTATACTGCGATTTGCGTAAAAATATTTGTGCTTTGTAACGCTTTTTAAGGAAATAACTCGAAAAAACTCTCGGAGCGAAAATTTTTTTTTAAACAAATTTGAACGAAAAAAACGTTTAATCCACGCGTAGAAGCGAATTATACTGCGATTTGCGTAAAAATATTTGTGCTTTGTAACGCTTTTTAAGGAAGTAACTCGAAAAAACTCTTGGAGCGAAAATTTTTTTTTTAAACAAATTTGAACGAAAAAAACGTTTAATCCACGGCTAGAATCGAATAATATGGCGATTTGTGTAAAAATATTTGTGCTTTATAACGCTTTTTAAGGAAATAACTCGAAAAAACTCTTGGAGTGAAAATTTTTTTTTAAAACAAATTTGAACGAAAAAAACGTTCAATCCACGCGTAGAATCGAATTATATCGCGATTTGTGTAAAAATATCTGTGCTTTATAACGCTTTTTAAGGAAATAACTCGAAAAAACTCTTGGAGCGAAAATTGTTTTTTAAACAAATTTGAACGCAAAAAACGTTTAATCCACGAGTAGAATCGAATTATATCGCGATGTGTGTAAAAATATCTGTGCTTTATAACGCTTTTTAAGGAAATAACTCGAAAAAACTCTCGGAGCGAAAATTTTTTTTTTAAACAAATTTGAACGAAAAAAACGTTTAATCCACGCGTAGAATCGAATTATATTGCGATTTGTGTAAAAATATTTGTGCTTTATAACGCTTTTTAAGGAAATAACTCGAAAAAACTCTTGGAGCGAATATTTTTTTTTAAAACAAATTTGAACCAAAAAAACGTTTAATCGCGCGTAGAATCGAATCATACTGCGATTTGTGTAAAAATATTTGTGCTTTATAACGCTTTTTGAGGAAATAACTCGAAAAAACACTTGGAACGAAAATTTTTTTTTTAAACAAATTTGAACGAAGAATACGTTTAATCCACTCGTAGAAACGAATTATATCGCGATTTGTGTGAAAATATTTGTGCTTTATAACGCTTTTTAAAAAGAATAACTCGAAAAAACACTTGGAGCGAAAATTTTTTTTTTAAACAAATTTTAACGAAAAAAAAGTTTAATACACGCCTGGAATCGAATTATATAGCGATTTGTGTAAAAATATTTGTGCTTTATAACGCTTTTTAAGGAAATAACTCGAAAAAACTCTTGGAGCGAAAATTTTTTTTTTAAACAAATTTGAACGCAAAAAACGTTTAATCCACGCGTAGAATCGAATTATATCGCGATTTGTGTAAAAATATTTGTGCTTTGTAACGCTTTTTAAGGATATAACTCGAAAAAACTCTTGGAGCGAATATTTTTTTTTAAAACAAATTTGAACGAAAAAAACGTTTAATCCAAGCGTAGAATCGAATTATATCGCGATTTGTGTAAAAATATTTGTGCTTTGTAACGCTTTTTAAGTAAATAACTCGAAAAAACTCTTGGAGCGGAAATTTTTTTTAAACAAATTTGAACGAAAAAAAACGTTTAATCCGCGCGTAGAATCGAATTATATAGCGATTTGTGTAAAAATATCTGTGCTTTGTAACGCTTTTTAAGGAAATAACTCGAAAAAACTCTTGGAGCGAAAATTTTTTTTTTAAACAAATTTGAACGAAAGAAAAGTTTAATACACGCCTGGAATGGAATTATATAGCGATTTGTGTAAAAATATTTGTGCTTTATAACGCTTTTTAAGGAAATAACTCGAAAAAACACTTGGATCGAAAATTTTTTTTTAAACAAATTTGAACGAAGAATACGTTTAATCCACGCATAGAATCGAATTATATTTTGTTTTTGTTTTCGTTTTTGTCTTTGTCTTTGTCTTTGTCTTTGTTTTTGTTTTCGTTTTTGTCTTTGTCTTTGTCTTTGTCTTTGTCTTTGTTTTCGTTTTTGTCTTTGTCTTTGTCTTTGTCTTTGTCTTTGTCTTTGTCCTTGTCCTTGTCCTTGTCCTTGTCCTTGTCCTTGTCCTTGTCCTTGTCCTTGTCCTTGTCCTTGTCCTTGTCCTTGTCCTTGTCCTTGTCCTTGTCCTTGTCCTTGTCCTTGTCCTTGTCCTTGTCCTTGTCCTTGTCCTTGTCCTTGTCCTTGTCCTTGTCCTTGTCCTTGTCCTTGTCCTTGTCCTTGTCCTTGTCCTTGTCCTTGTCCTTGTCCTTGTCCTTGTCCTTGTCCTTGTCCTTGTCCTTGTCCTTGTCCTTGTCCTTGTCCTTGTCCTTGTCCTTGTCTTTGTCTTTGTCTTTGTCTTTGTCTTTGTCTTTGTCTTTGTCTTTGTCTTTGTCTTTGTCTTTGTTGTCGTTTGATTGTTTATTTTATTTTTATTTTATTTTTTCATTAATTTTCTTTCAATAAATATCGATACATCTGATTGTTTACTTTAATATAAATTTCAATTTTTAGATTCAATCTCCCCACTAATTTTACTTAAAACTCAACATTTATCATCTATTTTAAGTTGATGAATTTTAATGTATTTAACTTTTATTTTGAAAATAATATTTCTACCATTCGAAATTAAAATTCTTATATTATGAAATTATTTTACTACTATATTTAAATTATTAAATTTAAAACTTAAATTTTATAAAAACAAACATTATAACGAACATTTTTCATTAATTTTCTTTCAATAAATATCGATACTTCTGATTGTTTCTCTTTCAACAATCTTTGTTCAATAACTATCGATACTTCTGATTGTTTGCTTTAATATAAATATCAATTTTTAGATTCAATCTCCCCTCTAATTTTACTTAAAACTCAACGTTTATCATCTATTTTAAGTTGATAAATTTTAATTTACTTATTTTTTATATTGAAAATAATATTTCCTCCATTGGAAATTGAAATTCTTATATTATGAAATTATTTTACTACTATATTGAAATTATTAAATTTAAAACTTAAATTTTATAAAAACAAACATTATAATGAACCTCTTTCAATAATCTTTGTTCAATAACTATCGATACTTCAGCTTGTTTACTTTAATATAAATTTCAATTTTTAGATTCAATCTCCCCTCTAATTTTACCTAAACACAACATTTAACATCTATTTTAAGTCAATAAATTTTAATTTATATAATTTTTAGTTTGAAAATAATATTTCTACCATTGGAAATTAAAATTCTTATATTATGAAATTATTTTACTAATATATTAAAATTATTATATTTAAAACATAAATTTTCTAAAAACAAACATTGTAACGAACCTTTTTCAATAATTTTTTGTTCAATAACTATCCATACTTTTGATTGTTTACGTTAATATAAATTTCAATTTTAAGATTCAATCTCCCCTCTAATTTTACCTAAAACTCAACATTTATCATCTATTTTAAGTAGATAAATTTTAATTTATTTAATACTTATTTTGAAAATAATATTTCTACCATTGGAAATTAAAATTCTTATGTTATGAAATTATTTTACTACTACATTAAAATTATTAAATTTAAAATTTAAATTTTATAAAAACAAACATTATAAGGAACTTCTTTCAATAATCTTTGTTCAATAACTATCGATACTTTTGATTGTTTACTTTAATATAAATTTCAATTTTTAGATTCAATCTCCCCTCTAATTTTACCTAAAACACAACATTTAACATCTATTTTAAGTCGATAAATTTTAATTTATTTAATTTTTAGTTTGAAAATAATATTTCTACCATTGGAAATTAAAATTCTTATATTATGAAATTATGTTACTACTATATTGATATTATTAAATTTAAAACTTAAATTTTATAAAAACAAACATTATAATGAACCTCTTTCAATAATCTTTGTTCAATAACTATCGATACTTTTGATTGTTTACTTTAATATAAATTTCAATTTTAAGATTCAATCTCCCCTCTAATTTCACCTAAAACTCAACATTTATCATCTATTTCAAGTTGATGAATTTTAATTTATTTAATTTTTATACTGAAAATAGTATTTCTACCATTGGATTATATTGCGATTTGTGTAAAAATATTTGTGCTTTATAACGCTTTTTAAGGAAATAACTCGAAAAAACCCTTGGAATGAAAATTTTTTTCTAAACAAATTCGAACCTAAAAAACGTTTAATCCACACGTAGAATCGAATTATATCGCGTGTTTGTTCGTCCAGTCGCGGGGAGACGAGTCTCCGTTAGGAGCGTCAACGGGAGTCGTAAATTCCCGTTACGATCTACTGATCGACACCACGAGCAGAGCGATCCCCTGATTTCAGTTACGACAATAGGGGTGGTTAGAGTGAAATAACTGTAGTTTCCAGTTATCTATTTTTATTTATTTCGCCACTTTTCACAACACTTGGAACGTATATATAAATATGTTGTAATGGATATCGGTTAACGCGATGAATCCCGATATCGTGTGAAATTATTAGACTAGCTTGCCGAATGAATGCAAGAACGGTCCGAAGTATGTTGACGCGAAGAATCGAATGTCTCGTTCGCGTGAATTGAAGTTACTGTTTAGTGCCTCGGTGGCTAGAATTATACTTGAATGACTTGCCGAATGTTAGATTGCGACTTTACGATACTTCACAATGAGTTCGTTGGACTGAGCGATCGTGGTAAACGTGTTGATTGAATTGACGACGAAGACGAACTGACTTGATCGTGACGATGCTGTGTCGGAGGTGAGCTAAGGATGGGTGTGTCTAACGCACGGAGTCATCTGATTTGTTGATGACAGTTTTTGGTTGGAGAAGTGAGGGTAATAGAAATTGTTTCTATTGGTTAGTAAGACTATCGATGGACTAGGAAGGGTATTAGCCACCCTCGATGGAAAGTTGGGAGTAGGAGGCATCGCACGTGTGAACACTTAGCGTTCACGTGTTTTCCAGAAGCTAACCAGAAACCTTAGAAAACGCTTTCGTGGAAAAGCCCTTGTTTGCAATGAAAGACTTTCGCCAGATTTTTCTGTGATTTATAGTCGGGCTGCGAGTGTTTTCAAGAGTACGCGATAAGGATGTGCGGACATCTGGCTGCCATCCGTCCGCGATGTGAGGTCCGGCCCAGGTAGAGAGTCGGGCGACGTAACATCCTCCCCCCATTGAGAGGGTACCGATCAAAATGATGTGATTGATTTGGCGAGGTGGATCTCGCATTAGTCCGCGTTGCTGCTGATTAGGTTGGAGTCATCTGGTGTCGATCTGCTCGGTAGTGGTACCATCCGTTTGATGCTCCGATCTATGGAATTCGTTGCTGTTCGAACGGTAGCCGTCCGGATGATGCCGTCTGCGCCGGGATGGACCTTGATGATTCTGCCCAGTGGCCATTGCATTGGGGGGGCGTTATCGTCTCTGAGGAGGACGATGGTCCCTTCTCGAATGTCGTGACTCCCCTTGCTCCATTTGTTGCGTACGTTTAACTCATTGAGATACTCTCGATGCCAGCGGCGCCAGAAGTGCTGCTTGAGCTGTTGAATATGTTGCCAGCTGGATAGACGATTGGTTGGAGTATCTGTGAACTCTCGATCTCGTAAACATGTTAGTGAATCTCCGATAAGGAAGTGACCGGGAGTAAGGACGAGGAGATCGTTTGGATCGGTGGAGATCGGAGTCAGCGGACGGGAATTGAGGATCGACTCGATCTCAATGATGAGGGTGTTAAGGCCCTCTAATGATAGAAGCTCGTTACCTGCGACACGTCTGAGGTGTCGTTTGAAAGACTTCACTGCAGCTTCCCACAACCCGCCGAAATGCGGTGAATTGGGAGGAATGAAGTGCCACTCGATCTGTCTGTCGGCTAAAAAGGACTGAACCTTTGCCTTATGATCGTCGGACCGTAGGAGGTTCCGTAGTTCTCGGAGCTCGTTGTTTGCGCCGACGAAGTTGGTGTCGTTGTCCGTGTGGATACTTGAGCAGAATCCTCGGCGAGCAATGAATCTTCGTAGTGCAGCAATGAAAGCCTCGCTTGTGAGGTCACTAACCAGCTCAATGTGAACTGCTTTTACTGCGAGACATATAAAGATTGCCACGTACACCTTTATCTTCCGTCGGTTGTGATCCTTTCGTTCCTTGACAAAAAAGGGCCCGCAATAGTCTATTCCGATGTTGGTGAACGGCCGTGATTCTGTTATCCGTGCTGCTGGGAGATCGCCCATTACATAATCCACTGGAGGTGGATTAGCTCGGCAGCACCGTACGCAGTTCTTCAACGTGCTCCATACTTGACTGCGGCCATCGATTGGCCAATAGGATCTTCGGAGGGCGTATAAAGTGGCTTGAGTCCCGGCATGTAGACTCAGGCGATGTTCGTGCTCGATTATGAGCGTCGTAACCGTTGACTTGGGTAAGATGATGGGGTGTTTCTGGCTGAAAGGCAGTGTTGAGTGACTGAGTCGGCCTCCAACTCGTAGCATCCCATCCTTGTCCAAAAAGGGATTGAGTCGCTGTAGCTTCCCTTTCAATGTGGACTTTTGATTGATTTGGAGCTGTCGAATGTCATCAGCGAAGTAGCAACGTTGGAGCAATTTGATTATTTTGTTATGCGCAATGGATAAGTCCTGCGCGGTTAGGGGGTTCCCTCGATGCCTTGGTTGCCGCCATCGTAGGCAGCGAGCTGTGATTCTGATTAATTTCGGCCACGAGGAAAATCTCTCTAGTAGACTGTGGTCAGCGGAAATCAAAGACAAACAGGTTGCCTTCTTCTGCTCTGGTATTTCGGTCAATGGTACAGGGTTCCATTTCGGCCAGTATTTTTCAGCTTTTTGGAGCCATTTCGGTCCTTGTTGCCACATGGTTGATCGTAGCAGATCTTCTGGTGTTTGACCTCGCGAGATGAGATCCGCGGGGTTGTCCGTTGTGGAAAGATGACGCCATTCTGAGGTCTGGGTCTGCCTTTGAATATCTGCCACTCGATTAGCGACAAAAGTTTTCAGCGTGTGGGGCGACGTGTTAATCCAATGAAGAACGATGGTGGAGTCCGTCCAATAAACGATGCGCGTTATGGGTTTTGACAATGCTTGAAGGACGGCGGTGGTCAGCGACGCCAGAAGAAGTGCTCCGCTCAGTTCCAATCTTGGAATGGTTTGAGATTTGAGGGGAGCTACCTTTGATTTCGCAGTAAGGAGTCGCGTCCAGATATGCCCATCAGGATTCCTAGTTCGAAGGTAAACACATGCTCCATACGCCTTTTCGCTGGCGTCACAAAATCCATGTCCAATCGCGCGGGACCGAACGTCATTTTGCTGCTAGAAGTGTGGGGACTCCTCACTAAGGACGTCTTAATATATAACATTATTAACTTAAAGCACTATATAACATTATGTAGTTGTAAATTATAATATTATATACTATTATAGTATATAATTATAATACCCTCAATACAAATAATTAATATTATAGTGATAAAAAAACGACAAAAACCTAAAATTTAATTATTTTATTTATATTATTCAGCTTTTCCAAAGGTTTTTCGTTCAGTACTAATGGTTTCTCGACATAAAAGGTCACTATCCTTTTATGAGAAATGCAGATTGATTAACAGATTGATTAACGTGTTAAAAAATGGATGGTTCTATTAAAAAGAATATAGCTGATCTTTGTTATCGGTGTCGGCGCGTGATACTAGCCAGAAATGAAAAGAAGCTGAAAGACGTCCTTATTCCTTATCATTGTACATGCGTCGTGCAGCATCATCAAGTCGAGTTATCGTCACACGTGCATGTTTCCTAAGAATCAATAAGAAGAATATCGGGATCCTTATCGTGAACCGAAACTATAACATACAGCCAAATTTACACCTTTTCACTTTGGATAATCTGTAAGTAATATACGTTTTACAACGGTTTGTAATATTTCTCAATTATACAATTTGAATTGCATTTCACTATCGTTACTCCTAAGATGCTCAGCCGGTCTCTGACTCGATACAAAACGAGAGGAACGGCCCTCCTACGAATATTCTGTTTGAAATAAACTGATATGTATTCTGATTGTATAATATAATCGAATATAATCTGATTGTATTAGAAACAAATTCTTGGTAGAAACGTTTTTGTATCATATGATTCGGAACGATATAGATTAGATCATGTTACTATATAATCTATATAATCTAATCTACAAGACAAGCAACTTTATAACTTTATAAACATCATATCGATTAAATAAAAAAAACGGGAGTTTTTCTTACATTTCCTCTATATCTTAAAAATTATTTACCATACGTGAAAAAGTGTCAGTAGAATATTGTAGATAATAAAATTATCTATAAAATGAGACTATCCATACATGACGAACTGACAAAATACTTAATACTCGTGCCACTAAAAACTCAGCAAACGGAAACAATTTGGAACGCACTCTTGAATCACTACATTTACATCTTTTCCGCTCCAAAAAAGATACTAACCGACCGCGGACAAAATTTTATATCTAGTTTGATGCAACAGTACGAAGACGCGTTCAAAATCAAACATATCAAAACGACATCCTTCCACCCACCAAGTAACGGATCGTTAGAGCGAACACGCGCAGTAGTAACAGACATGTTAAAATCGATACAGCGAAATTCGGACGAAGAATGGGACGATCAACTTAACTTTGTATGCCTTGCATATAACACAATGATACACGACTCCACTGGTTACACGACGTTCGAACTCACATTCGGACACCAAGCCAATCTTCCCTCCACGATATCCAAGAATCCGCAACGCACATACGCAGACGAAGTCACGTTCCTCAAAAAAGAATGGGACTCTAGACTCCAACACGCTCGCGGAACGTTGATCAAAAGTAAACAGCGATATCAGCGCGATCAAAAACGTAAAATTATAAAACCTCAATCAGTTTTCAAAGAAGAAGACTCCGTCTTAATACATAACGATCATAAAAGGCATAAACTTGACGTGGAATGGTTAGGACCGTACACGATTGATAAAGTATGTACTCCATACTGTTTGATTCAAAACAAAAAAATACACGGTAATCGTTTAAAACCTTACTTTCCAGGTCGACGCTCCTCTTTGCCGGAATAGTATCCGCGCAAATAAATATTACCCCATTGGAAAGAAACTCTGTATTCGTAGAAAACATAGGAAAAGGATATTTGTACAGCGATATTGCCAATGTTATAGTAGGATTAGACACTAGCGACATATACGAGCAGATAAGCACAATAGAATCATATAAATTAACAATAGACTCACGTGCAACCAGCAAAGAATACGCTGAACAGTTAGACGGATTACAAAATCGTATCAATAATCTAAAACAACTCGCAAAACACTTAAAAGCGTTAACACATACCCGAAGCAAACGAGGTTTACTCAACATCATAGGTTCCGTATCGAAAAGTTTGTTCGGAACTCTCGACGATACCGATCTTACGCTCATAAACGAGAATATGGACAAACTATTCGATGACAATAATAAAATCAAGACGATAATAGCGAATCAAACAGCACTTGATAGAAAAATTGTAAAGTCAGAAAATCTAAACCACTTAGAAAAATCACATAGCGATATATTAAAACAACAATGGCAGGCAAATATCGATAGATTTATACTTAAGATGATCATGAAACTCGACACCGCGATGCAAACTTTACACTTCCAATTAGATGAAATACTTAACGTCATGATATTAGGCAAACAAGGAATAATTAGTCCACAAATACTCGACTCGGATGAATTTCTAGAAAATTACGCCAAGACAATAGGTAACCAGATGTACAACACCGCGATCTCTGCCAAAACCGAACATTTTCAGTTTATACTCGACATCAGTGATCTTCAAATCTTCACAATAGGTGACAAAATGTTCTTCAAAATCACAGTACCTTTAGTCTCTAACACAGAATGGAACATATTACAGATATATCCTATCCCGAGTAAGAGAAATGGAGTATTTTTGGCTCCAGTAGTCGAACATCAGATATATTTAACCTCAGGTCTTTCATTTATAAACACTGATATCGAATACCTCAACAAACTTTGTAAGAATCAAGCCGGAACCACTATACGAAAACAAACACTACCAATTCATGACAGAAACTCGAAAACCGATTGTCGCAGCTAAATAATAAACTTCAAACCTCACATTGAACATTGCCAAATAACTGTACTTAAGATCGAAGACATTAGCTTTATACCACTCAAAACTAGCAACTGTTACATTGCGATACCGGCAAATCCGATAGAAATAGACACAATTTGCCAAACGAAACACACTTTGCAAAAACTTGACAAACCTTCTATCATCTTGCGATATACAGTACAAAGACGAACACATGCGTATAGGCGAAACAAAAAACGAAGTCAAATACGAAATCAAAACAAAAACCCTAGCGCTCAAAACAAACGATAGTTTCACTTATCTGTTAGATAAACTCGAGCGAGCACCAAAGGTAATAGACAATTTACAAGGCTATAAAACCACGATCGATAAAATAGGCGACGAGATAGAAACCCTTAATTTCGAACACAGAATCAAAGATATACAGTATTGGGGACTAACCACGCTCCAGACATTAGGGTACATAGCATTAGGCATACTAGGTATATATGGATTAAACAAAATAGGGGTATTCGAATGCATCAGGAAATGTATACCGAACAAATTATGTATCAATCTATTGCGCTGCCGAAATGAAACCGTAATCATCAGCCACAATGCGACAGCCCCGCCAGTACCAAGCACCATGGCCTCGACACCCAACATCCATATTCCAACCGATACATAATTCCTCTTGAGGAAGAGGAGGAATCAGCTGTAATTTTCAAGCCACGTCAAGTCCGATTCAACGAAAGTCTTCTGAAGACAACTTGAGGGACCAAGTTCAATCTAGGAAGGGGGGAATGTCACAGGTGCAAATCAAGCAGCTATATGATAAACCAGCATCCGTTCTCAGGCGCCTGGACGGCATATATGTACGACCAAAGACTGCTCCCACTCCAACGAATAAAAGAATATAAATGCTTCGTTCCAAATCATTCAGTCAGTCTAAAAAAAAATTACTTAACTAACTCAAATACCAAAAAATTGTATCATGGCGAAACGAAAACAGTATTGTACAAATTGAGACAAAAAAAAAAAAAAATAAAGAACTCGATCTCCTGTTAGGAAGCAAACAAGTTTCTTGTTTTTATCTTAATTTTTACGTGACAGCTGCCTCGGCTGGGCGTGCCCGGTGTCGGAGTGCGTAGGCAGTACGCCGGCGTGGTGCGAGCAATCGATCGCTTGGCGTGCCCGGTGTCGGGGTGTGTAGGCAGTACGCCGGCGTGGTGCGAGCAATCGATTTGGGCAGGGGACCTGAGTGCCAGCAGCCGTAGTCCCTGAGCGACCAGCAGCCGTAGTCCCTGAGCGACCAGCAGACTGCACAGGTCGGTGGCCATCAGAATTACGTGGGGTTTTCGTATCATTCCGGCAGCGGCAGCGGCGGGGCTCGATGGGCTTCCCGCGTTCGAGCTGCAGACCCTGAGGTGTCGCGAGATCTATCTCCGCAATCGAGGTCTGCTGGGCGAAGTTGGAGCGACGGTCGCGGTCGCCGAGGCGCGGTCGCCGAGGCGCGGTCTCGGCGGGAGCTGCTCGACAGAAGGCGCGCCGTGGCTGAGGGTACTCGGTTGGAGGAGGTGGCAGAACGGCAGAGGGAGCTTGCTTCCCATCCCGTGAGGATTGGCCGACGAGGGTGCGGCGGTGCCCTGTGTAGGAGTGCGTAGGCAGTACGCCGGCGTGGTGCAGAAATCGATCTGGTCAGGGGACCTGAATGCCAGCAGCCGTAGTTCCTAAGCCACCAGCAGCCGTAGTCCCTGAGCGACCAGCAGCCGTAGTCCCTGAGCAATCAGCAGACTGCACAGGTCGGTGGCCATCAGAATTACGTGGGGTTTTCGCATCATTTCGGCGGCGGCAGCGGCAGGGCTGAGGTGTCGCGAGATCTATCTCCGCAATCGAGGTCTGCTGGGCGAAATTGGAGCGACGGTCGCGGTCGCCGTGGCGCGGTCTCGGCGGGAGCTGCTCGACAGAAGATGCGCCGTGGCTGAGGGTATTCGGTAGGTGGAGGTGGCAGAGCGGCAGAGGTAGCGGGCGTCCCATCCCGTGAGGTTTGGTCGTCGAGGGCGCGGCGGTGCCGGTGGACGCGCCTACAGGAGACGCGCGAGAGCCGCAGCGACCTCCGAAGGGGATTGAAGTTAGGCGCTGGACCTTCCAGCACCCGGGAGGCACCAAGCAGTCCGGTTGGCGATCCGGACGGTCCCTGGGAGAGTGCGAGACGTAATATGGACAGAATTTTGTGCGCGGAGGGCCCGGTGTGTCGCCACAGCGGTTCCCGGGCACCCCTCAGTCGCAATAGGGACGGTAATCGTGAAGGTTTTGGTCGGTTGTAGTCCGACACTACCACGCCGCTCTTCCTCGTAGAAGCGACGGGTGTCCGTGCGAATTTCCTCCACGAAAAAAAAAAAAAAGTAATTAAGTTAAGAAGATTCTATGACTTATTCTACCACATACCAAAATAATGCTAATAGTACATAATAATATTAATAATAACCAAAATAATAATGATAACTATCAAAATAATAATAGAATAACTATTACATCGGAGGTGTTTTTTAGAATTATCGAGTCAGAAAACTTGCCTGGTGTATTTAGGCAAATAGATGTATAATGCGGGAAATTATTCTATGCAAAAGTAAGTCAAAAGTGAAAAAATGTAGACTAACACTTTTTCATTTAAGTTTTCGTTTTTGAGAAAATACGATTTGAACATATTGAATAAAAGATTAGCCTGGTATATGTGTATTTAACATATTTTCAAATTCGACTTTCTCGAAAAGGAGATTTCAGACAATATATAATATAGGTCAAACATATCAGTCAAACATATATAATATAGATAATATAAGGATAAAGGGAAAATCGAAAGAAAATCGACATACCGTAGGAGTTTCTTTTATTTTGCGTAACTATACAGTAATTTACAGGCAAACATCAAATCCTACGGTTACAACACTGACACGACATTTTATTATATTTTATTTTAATTGGCAGCCGCCAAAATAAAATAAAATAAAATTTTTTTTTTTTATTTTGGTTATTTTACAATTTGTCCTTGTGGACATTTGGTAAAGTGTCATATCTTGTAGGTCATATCTTGTAGGTCATATCTTTTTTTCTTCACCTACAAGATATGACACTTTACCAAATGTCCACAAGGACAAATTGTAAAATAACCAATATAAAAAAAAAAATTTTTTATTTTAACACACAAAACATCTATCTACAACATCTACATCTAAAACATCTACATCTAAAACATTTAGTACTAATATGGGGAACTTCTTCGCCTTTGTCATATGAGTCGCTCTGGCCCGTGGTTTTGCATACCTGTAATCAGAATATCGTGTCCGTCCGGACACAGTATTTTATATTTGGCCTACCTATATGTTGTTTGAAAATAAGATAAGAGAAAAATGTAAAGCCGAAGGACCTTACCCCTTCTGTTATGCGTCCTAATTGTGACCGGAGCGGCCACTACTCGAGCGAAGTATGCCATTTGTTCGAAACCCAATAGAATCTCGCTTCCTTCGGGCAGCGGAGAATATTACATTTTGAGGACCGGAGGTCGGTGGACCTCGTTGTTGTTCCGCCGCCGGTATTTAGATCCGCTTACACGGATCATGCATTGATCGGGATAATGGTCCACGATCTGGAACGTAAAGAGAAAATTCATACGTTTAGTCTCGTATGATTGTATGCCATGTTATATTCTTGTGCGAAACGATGCCACGACAGTTGGATAAGGTAGTTAGTACGAATATACGTTGTTACAGGCAGATATATCTTTTTCATTTTCAGCTATTTTACGGGGATGTTGAAGAAGTTACAGTAACGAGATATTTCAGTAGGATTATAGTAATTTAAACTTTGATATTGCTACGTCCTTCTATATGAAATAATTGATTTCAGAAATGTGTAATATTGTTCAAAATATAGTGAGAAAAAATTCTGTTAAATATTTATTAGATTTCGATTTAAAATTTGAAGTTAAGCGAACGCAACGTGATCCATGTTTTGTCAGTTTTTTTTTTTTTTTTTTTTTTTTTTTTTTATTACAAAGATATGTATTATGCACTGAAGCACTAAATCAACGTCAAATTTCGGTCTGTTCTTTTTCAGAAAACTTTAGATTTTGAAGCAACGTGATAAAAGTTGTTTGTAATATTTTGCAGAATCTTAGCTAAATAAATCCTAAAATTTATAGCGGGTCCTTAAACCGTTGAAAAGTTTACTGCCAAGATGTGAAAAAATTAGATTGGGTAATGCAAACATTAAAAATGCATCAAAATATTGTTAAACAAGGATTAGCATTGTTTCGACATATAAGGTCAAAACGTATTGATTCTGTTACAATGGTCAAAATGTATTGAATGTATTCAATTTGTTGTACTATTTCCTTCCGTTACGACGAACGACTATAGTGGCTCTCTATTAAATGCTATTCATATATGTACGTACTATACGCGACTATAGTCACTCGTCACAAAACGTCGCGCTTGTCACGAATCAACTTTCCTTTTTGCCATGTGGTACGTCAGATGTGACGGTCCTTGCGAGATTCCCCGTAGTCCGGACGCCAAGACCTATCTATTGTTTTAATAACTCGCAGCAGGCCTAAGAAGACGACATAAACCGAATTTGTTCAGTTTCAGTTTTCTTCACTTAAACATTTTCGGTTTATGTTTGTTGCACTCGACTCTTACCTAATACGGAGAAAGCGGGTGCCTGGCAAGATAAGACTTTTCCCATAAACAAGGATGCCCACGAGCCATATCTAGTTCTCCTTGTCTTTACTACCTAATTCATTTACCAATGGGCATCGCGGATCGTTACCCTCACTTTTCCACCAAAAAGTGTGGACAACGAATCCGCGTTCTGAGTTCCAAAGGGAACACCCACACCGAGCTTTCTTCTTTGATGGTACGAGACCGTTCAAACAGTTCCATTTCTAATTCCAATTCAGTCACAATATTGACCTTTGTAATAAAACACTAAGTCTAAAGAATAAAGACTATTCCACAAATCAACAGTTGTGTAATTATTCAGAAATTACGCGACACGCTCCGCCGTGTCATTTAGGACCATTTTTGGTTGAACGACTAAAAGCCAACTTGTTTGAAACTGTATTTACATGTGCGAATTCGAACAACCTAATTAAGGTTCATCGACTTAATCGTTCGTCCAAAAATTGCCTAATGCAAACAAGATTTTAGATATATATATATATATGTAATGTTGTGATATTTTTAGAAATCAGGCGATCGAGTCGTGAAAACTCAAGAATCGATTTTCTAAAGTCTTCTTCCGTATCTCCTAAAATCTCCGCTTCTAATCCCTCTTCTCTTTCTCCTTCTCCTTCTAACTCTTAACTTGCTTTTCATTTTCGTTGTTCTCTATCTTCGCTTCTCGAAATCCTGTTTTATTCTCCTTCCTAAGTCCCTGTCCTTCTCTATTTATATCGTTCGACCGACTCCCAGTAAACACAGGCAAAGTCAAACCGTCGGTTGGTGTCCTAAATTCTATAGAATTTACAGATATATATTACAGGCGAGTATAATCGTTCGCGACAACAATCAACACTGTGAGCGTCTGGATTCACTGGATATTGGATACGTAACACTCATTTACAGAAATAGCAAACATATGTACATTTGTCGATATAATATATCAATATTTCATCCACAGTTCATTTGTTTTCTTCTTCTTCTATTTTTTTTTTACCGTAAGAACTTCGCAATATAGATCCACTTGAGATCCATTTATACGAAAACGTACAGTGACCGTGCCGTGTTCGGACGTTCATGCGTTATTATTTGTTGTATCCGATTGGATGTATCCGAGATGAATGTGCCAGTCAGGTTGAAGTTATACACGATACATTATTATATTATTAATTATTATTATATTATTATATTACCTATAAGAGCGGTACTTCTGGACGAACAAGAGGAAGAAGTGTACCAACAAAAGGAGGAAAGATTGTGGTGTACATCCGTTATGACAAAACCGCAAAGAAAAAGGAGAATTTCATATTTATAAGCAACTAATAAATTACGAACAAGAGTTTTATGAATACTTTAGAATGATACAGCATTCTTTTAATATTTTACCGAATAAAAATCTAATATTCTCTTATTTACATCTGACAATCTTTTTTAAGGTTTGTTTCGCGCCACCTTCTTCCCCGAATAGTTTCAGCTAATACAAAATTAATCTACGCAACTTTTGAACTCGATTGGATAGGAGGAAATGGTACCCTTGGGTTCTTAAATATTAAAATTATTACTTAAATAATTATATAATCGATATATACTCGATTGTATTCGATTATCTGCTAATCTTATTATCCTTTTAGTATTGATTATAGCAAAAAGTTGTAGATTTAGACACGACGCATCTTTTACATTCTACTATTTTTTGTCGCATGATAAACAGTTTCCGAAAAACAAAAAAATTGGTAACTGTAGATTGTACAATACATTTTGATAAATTTGTTCATAAATTTTTATAAAAAAATTTGTTCAATATTGAAATATGTGTGCATACATAAATCAATGAAATGAAATAACATAAATTCTCAAAGCATGAAATTTTGACATCATTCACGTTTTAATTATTAAAAGTTCGGTTCAGAATTAGCATGATCGCAGCATAGTAAAAAGATTATTACAGTATACGAAATGTAAAATAGCTTCGTGAAAGGGACTGAAAGAAATTAATTAGATAAGAGGCAGAAGGAATTAATGAATAAAACCCTAAATCCGATATATAATAATACTTGTATAACTTTTATGATTTTAGTCTAATTTATATTTCAGAAATGTAATAATTGCCTCTTTTTCCAGACAAAATTTTACGCATGTTGTTCATTATATATTTCTTCCTCCTTTTTTCAAAATTAATGAAATGTATGGTGCGATTAATTAAATATATAACAAATAAAAACTGGACTACCTATGAAATTTTAGGTTTTCCTGCCCGTATTTTAATTGCGAATGGAATTTTTCTTCATTTCAAGGAATATAACAATATATATGTATTTATTCAATTTATTTTCATCCACATTGGAAGATATATGTATGTGTTTTAGTGCTTCGTTGAAGATCTTATTCGAATGTGCTTGTTAAGATTTAACAAGGTCTTGTTTTACATCTGCTAGAAGCTTATTCGTAATGTATTATTAATTAACCTCAATCCTGCAAATCTGCTTCGTACAATTCCAATAAAATGAATTATAGATACAAGCATCTAGTAAATAAGTGATTTATTTTACGCAAGAATAAATAAAAAAATTGGAAATGAATTGTTTTCTGTTTTAATATACTTAAATATGATTTGAAAAGCATACGAGACACGTTACAATGGCTACACTAGTTATATATTCCATTTTCATAATATAAAATATTTATACTCATATGAAAGCACTGCTAAATGATATTTAATATACTTGGATTTAATTAATTAGTATATCAAATGTTATAATAAATACAATGACGTGCCAATACATTTTATGACCGCTGTAAATTCCAATAATCAATACCTTATAATAATTATATAATCAAAGCAACTGAACTTTTTCAACCATTTTTTACTCAATCGCATTTTTCTAACGTTAACAAACATATCAAGATTAAGAAACATATAAAAAAAGTTCTTACTAACACGCACGATTTCCCGTTTCAATTTAACGTTAAACATTTTCTTGAAACATTGCGAACCTTATTTGATTGCTAATCGGACCAAGATACAGATATAAAGGTTTGAAGATATCACCAACTTTTCTCATTAAGAAAGAAAAACGCATAAATTAAATGAGAAAATCAATATTTCCGAATAGCATTGGAGGATTTCCCTTAATTCCCACGACACTTTTGAATTTGAAAAAGCATAAAACATTTGAAAATCTATGGAAACGAATGCACATACAGAGCTTAACGAAACGGCTCATATCTTCTATGTACACTCGACGGTAGAAAAAGGTCGCAGAAAGAACGAATAAAAAGAACGCGATGAGTCGGCGGAACATGTCATTAATTACTATACACGGTTCGTACCTAACGAAGAAACGTGAATCCGTCGCGACGGCGGCATTGCCACTCGAAGTTCATTGGAAGTCGTCCCCTAGGTCTTACATTAATTAACAATGTCAAGGCTTGATATGACATCGACGAGTAAAGGAACGCTTCTAAAAAAGGTAGAAAGAGAAAGAGGAGAGAGAAAATTCGAGTAAACATCAAAGAAAACCACATAGAAAAAAAGCGGAAATGATCATGTACAGGCTGTTGATATTTATACAAATTCATATTTTTATGAATATAATTAAGAAAACGAAACGTAGGCAGAGAACTGTTTCGCGTATTAAATATCATAAGAAGTATTTTATTAGGCAGTTTTGAAAGTTTACAACGAAATTTAAGAAAATTTTAAAGGTGTTGTGCTTTCATTATAAAATTAGCGTATCATTAAGCGGCACATTCGATAATATTTTGTTATTTTTCTGGGTAGCTTTACGATTTTTTTCTTTTTTTTTTTTTTTTTTTTTTTTTGTGATGTAAAAAATATTTTCGAAATGTCAAGATATGAATAAAATGGGGTAAATTCTCGATGAATACCTTCGTCTACTTTTCATGGAAATAATATCTTTTTTCCTTGCTCGAAATCACACTGCTTCTATTACCCAGAAATATTGTTACAGAAAGATATCTGTAATTGACACATTTTTGACGTCTAATTAAAAAAACTGTTTGTCAAACAGTATTTTGCAAAATTACGTAATTTTTTTATTAGATAATTTTCTTTAGATCTGATAAATATATGTAATATATAGAATATAATAAATATCAGGTGTGTAAGTATAAAACCGGAATTGTGACTGGCGATGAAAAGTGGATATATTTTGAGAATCCCGAGCGTAAAAGATCATGGGTAGCTCCAGGCGAACCACCGACATCGGCTACAAGAACAAATCGCTGTGGACGGAAAACGATGCTCTGTGTTTGGTGGGATCAGAAGGATGTGATCTATTATGAGCTGTTAAAATCTGGCGAAACCGTTAATACTGAGCGCTACCGACAACAAACGATCGATTTGAATCAAGCTTTGCGTGAAAAACGACCAGAATATGAAAAAAGGCAACACAAAGTAATTTTGCTCCACGATAATGCACCATCACATACAGCAAAACTTGATGATGCTGCACGACGCATGTACAATGATAAGGAATAAGGACGTCTTTCAGCTTCTTTTCATTTCTGGCTAGTATCACGCGCCGACACCGATAATAAAGATCAGCTATATTCTTTTTAATAGAACCATCCATTTTTTAACACGTTAATCAATCTGTTAATCAATCTGCATTTCTCGTAAAAGGATAGTGACCTTTTATGTCGAGAAACCATTAGTACTGAACGAAAAACCTTTGGAAAAGCTGAATAATATAAATAAAATAATTAAATTTTAGGTTTTTGTCGTTTTTTATCACTATAATATTAATTATTTATATTGAGGGTATTATAATAGTATATACTATAATAGTATATAATATTATAATTTACAACTACATAATGTTATATAGTGCTTTAAGTTAATAATGTTATATATTAAGACGTCCTTAGTGAGGAGTCCCCACACTTCTAGCAGCAAAATGACGTTCGGTCCCGCGCGATTCTTCTGACGATGGATATAATAGCACGTACATGTTCCGTATACTTTGTAGTTGCGGGCGACTGACTTGTCGAGGTAAGTCGCAACTTTAGAGTCGCGCGCGATCCTTAATCGCGGTAGTACGAATAAAAATTGTGCCATATTCGACAATGGATTTTATAATCGCGTGGCTAGTCGCAAATGGAAAGCACGCTTCAGACGGCAACGTTGGAAGACCAGAAAAATAAAGCTGTTCTGTCTCACAAAAGAAGGATACGTACATATGTGTTTCCTTATTCTTTCAAATTTTGGCGCTGCTGCGCCAATTTACGGCTATTAAAATATGGAGAGGACTTGGAGAGGTATTATAAGGAACTTTATTCTAATATTCACGTAATTGCTCGCCACGTGTGATACTCGCCAGAGATCTAGGGCATAAGATTTTCACACTGCGCTTCTCTCTTTTCTCTCAACGGAGTCCTAGGCCATCGTACGACGCTCGCATACATACTACGAAGGGGATACATACTTGTGTGTGGTTGTGCTATACGTTACCTCCCTCTCGCACGTACAATACAGATGTACCATATGCCGCTCTTAGTTTGAAAAACCTGACTATGAAGCGGGAAAGGTGATAAATGATGAACTTTTGACAATACTGATAACGAGTCAACAGTTCAGTACTTTCCTCAGAAATGCGTTCGGTTGCCGTCGATCGTTTGGTAGTCGACATATTATCTTTGAAGAGAACGCTTTGTATATAGTAAGTATCTATACTAATAAATTACATGTATGCCTTTAACATTATCATTTTGTATAGTGCTTCTCCCTATAATATATATTAATATATAATATAAAATTTAAAATTCATTTCTGGTGACTTAAAGGACATAAGTATAACTTGTATGACTTGTGTATGGCTGTGCATTACGTTATTTGCAAATTAATTAGCAACAGTAATTAATTTAAGTTTCTAGTATTATCGTAATATTAAATGATTATTCTTAGGAAGAAAATTACTCTGTACGTGCACGTATCTTAAGTTGCTAAAAGTTAAATTACAACAAGACATGTAATGGGTTAATAGTGTACGATAATTAAAAAGAGTGTCATTTTTTATAAATTACGAAAAAGTTAATTATATCTGAACTAAGAAATGTCATAAATATCATAAAACGGAAGCAGAAGAAATAAAATTGAAAGATAGAATGAGAAAGAGTAATATTTTAAACGTGAAGGTTAGGTGTTAAATTCTACTCAAATCAAATAAAATATTTAATTAAATATAAAAAGAAGTTAAAGTATTTACTTAGTTATGTTTATTCCAAATTGTTTGTTTCGATATAATTTTTGCAAAATATTAAACAATATATACTTACGTAAATAAGAATATTACTTTCAAAGTCGAAACAATCATATAAACATTGATGTACGTGCATTATAAATTCATAATTTTATTTTATATACTTTGTTTCAGATAGAGAAATGAACATTTTTTTGCTCATTAGCAGTTGGTAGATAATGATGTTAAATCATGTGACATAATTTGATATGCTAGTTCCCTTAGATGGGAACACTATCATGCATGTATACAACTTTCCAGTGAAGCAAATAAGAAGAGAAACCTTTGTTTGAGTTAATGAATTAAAAACTATTTGAAAGTGGTCTGTAGAACAGTATAAATCAGAGAGATGACAACCGAAGTTACATAGTCACAACCTTTCGAAAACTTAAAAGAATTATTCGATAACGTGGGTAATTTGAAACCATGACCGGAAATTGAATAACTACGAGATTCAACTGATTATGTGTACAGTGGTTTAGAAATAAGCGCAGAAAGAACGCAGTTAGAAAAATTGGATAGAGAAGTACATCCTAAAACGTTGCTTCGTCATGATATGAAAGGTGGCTGCCTAGAAGACAGGTAATAGAAATCGCTATATATTTATCAATTCATATATTATACATAATATACCCGTGATTTTTCAGATTTATATATCGATCAGAATCTTATGATTCTTACCTATTTTATCACTGGAGTGTTATTGACACGTTTGTGTATTTTAGTCATCGTTTCATAACTGCGCCACCTTTTGGGTGGATTAATGTAGCACATAATCATGGTGTAAAAGTTCTTGGTACTGTAATTACGAAAAGAGAAGGTACCTGGGATGTAATATTTGAATCTCAGGAAGAAGTAAGAAGATTTGCAGATGCACTAATACTTGTTGCAAAATTTTATAAATTCGATTTTATAAGTCTGGTTATTAAATATTGAAAATACCATTAAAAGTGAGCAAGTTAATAATTTAATTTATTTTATAAAATATCTAACAGAAAATATTCATGAAGCAATTTGAAATTCTGAAATTATATGGTACGACGGCGTAACCAATGAAGGAAAATTCAATTGGCAAAATGAGCTTAATTACAATTGTTTCTGTTTGTAAATTTTATTTAATGTTCTGAATACAATGTTTCAGAGATTTCTTTTTAAACTGCGATGGCATTTACTTGAATTATAACTGGACGAAATCAAAATTGGAAAACGGTTTGGCACTTGCAAAAAATCACAGCAGAGATATTCATGATATTTATGTAGGACTTGATATTTGGGGAAGATGTTGTCCTGGTGGTGGTGGATTTAATTCAACATATGTAATTACAATATCACTTATTTTATTGTAGCATATAGTCATTTAATATTTCATTAAACCGTTATAATCTACAGGCTTTACCAAAAATACGACACTAAGGACTTTCTGTCGCGCTTTTTGGTCCAGGTTGGACTCACGAATTTTTCGGATCTAAGACATTCCAAGAAATAGAAGATCTATTTTGGGCACAGTTGTTTCCTTATTTATATGTTCATGTACCTATCTACGAAGAAGAAGTATTCAAAACATCATTTTGCCGTGGCAGTGGTAGCTTGTATTATCGCTGTGGTCAGGTACATTAAATATCTCACATTATTTTTAACAAACTGAATTTATCATAAAAGATATAACTTAGAAAACACGAAGTTGGCACCCTGCTGGGGGTAGCCACCCACACGCTATGTTTATTTTTATTTTATTTTTTTTATTACCGATGAGATATAACACTTTACCAAATGTCCTTCAGGACAAATTGTAAAAACCAAAATAAACTATATATATATAAAAACTGAATTTATTACATGAATATATTATAACTGAAATGTACATATTTTATGCAGGCACTATATGAAAAGGATGGGAAAAGATTTAAACACAAACCATTTTACAATTTATCCCTGCAAAATCCACAAATATCAGTACCTATACCGCACATGAAATTTACATCATCGCCTCAACTTCCAGAACCGAAAAGTGAAAACGATCGAAATGAGTGTTCAAAAGAACCGATACAATATGTTTATGAAACGAGGAAGAATGTTATTCGAGTATTAAAAAATGTTATAAATATTGAAAATAAAATGCCAATGCATCGAACTGTCAGAATTTGATATCTTTGTCCACGGGGATAAGACCACTGAGACAACAGTAACAACATAGAGATCGTCCTCCGGACCATAAATAATAATAATCTTTAAAATTGCTACAGGACAAACACCGAATCTTCCGCACCTTAGATCGGCTGAAGAAGCGCTTCGGCACTCTATGTTACTCTATCCCATCGGTCATCGAACACGGCAAGGGATATAGAGCCATAAAAATGCTTATCAGTAAGGCCTCTGACAGATCTCGAGTTCTCTGCACTCAGAGAATTAAAGATTCCAAAACCACGTTTCCGCAAGTAAGACGAATGCTATACCTCTTGATCGGCGCCCTCAAATTTTCTTCGGACGATTCTCACCGTCTTCCATAGTTGAATAACCTCCTCGTGTGACAGAACAGAAGATACATCGTTACTGGTACCAAGTCGACAAATAAGTCCACTTTGTGACGTCTCCGGTACCGCCGGCTTCCCAGAACTTACTAGTAACGCGATGACATGCCAAGAATAAACGTCTACGCAATACGTGCTTCTGTTATTCACGATCTTGTGTCGTTTCTTCCTTTCAAGTTATAAACTGTTCTTTGTACAGGTCTTTAATTAGTATTGTGCTTGCGTGCTATTTCATCACTTCAAACTTGTTAAACTTTTATCACTCGTTCCAACAGCACTTGTTATTTGTATGTAGCGAAGCATTCTTTATCCGGTCTCCTTTCTACCGCGCGAAAAGTTTCGTGAATCCCACAAGACTACTGGGGACAAATTTTGGAAGTGTGCGCCGAAATGTGTATGATGATATTCTCAGATTCCCAAATTTCATAATCTTGAAAATGCAGATTTTCGTTGAGCCGCTGGAACAGGGTCTGTACCTTCACCTGAGGAAACAGGGCTAATAACCGCTCCGGCTCCGATGTCTCAGAGAATTATTTCACATCGGTAGATTCGTTAACGATTCAATTTTAGTTGCTGAATGTGATAGGTTATCAGGCTTCGATATCTTCAACGCAGTACCAATATAGCTATAGCTCCCGCAAAGATGCACATTCTTCTTCTCCTTGATGCTCAATGATCTCTTGTACCAGCATACTTTTCTAAGATATGGAAGATGGGGAAAGTAGTTCCCTTGCTGGGGAAGGATAAGAACAAACCAAATCCAGCCAGGTACAGATCAACGAGTTTGCTGTTTGCAGAGTATCCATTAGTAAGGTCTTTGAGAGTGTGATACAGAGACTCATACCGTTTCATTGCAAACAGGCTGCCGTTCCTCCCGATCAGCAATTTGGCTTCCGGGTCAAATACAGTAAGGTCCACGCCATAATAAAATTCGTGACAGGCGTCTGCTGGTAGCAAAACTCTACTCATAGTCCTGGAAAGGGATTTTGACATGTTTCGATCGAGCGGTTTGCTATAAAAGCTGATACGATACGGTTTCTTTAAACATGCAGTTCAGGTGATTTGGTCCACAATCTTCGAAATGTGTCTCATTGGATGTCAAGCTCGAATATCGTCTTCGGAGTGAATAACTGTCTGCAACAGGGAACGTTCAACACCTCCATCCTGTTCAATTTGTATTTTAGTCGTGCTTCGAGCCTCTTCCATCTGAATAGCGACTTCAACCTATGCGCGTTAGTATTTGCCAATGGCCTCCTCATTTACGCGACGGGAATGTATTCATCCAAAATTAATTCCAAGCTACAGGAAATTTTCGATCGAATTATGGTTTGCTGTGGTAACTGAAAGTTCCGTACATTCTCGCTGATTTCTTATCACCGGCAATAGCCCCTATCCGTTCCGCATAAGAAAATGGTCAAATATCCCGGTATATATTTGTATTGCAAATTACAGATTACACAGCACGTTAAAACGCAAATGTAAAATAAATCAGAAAAGACTATTATAGCAAATAAAGGTTCGGTCCTCTCAAAGCATCTCTGCGTGAAATGTAGTCTTCTGTTGTACAAATTGCTGTCACCAATCCTATCCCGACTCATGCCTGTCCGATTTGGCTAAATGTCACAACGAGTCAGATGGACCAGCTCAGGCGTTTCAAACGGTAATGTCCGGGGCATTGCATGGGGCTGTATCGCACGAGCTATTTTACATACCAATACAAATATTTTACATAATTTTATATACTATATACAAGTTGCACATAGCTTTTAAATCTCTTGTATCTGTAGGACGCGATGAGAGTGCCATGGACTCTCAGTTGACCTGTTTATGTTAAAATTAGCGAAGAATCATAGAGTCAAAGTACGTCTAATCGTCGATCAACTTTGGTGGAGATTCATTAGATCCAAATCATTACTTGTATTATTTTTTTTAAATGAATTCAAAGTAGAGTATGCACTATCTATTTTCCACTTCAGGATTGATATTTCAACAAAACTGCGCGCATGCATAAACCATGATAAATAATTTACGACTGTAACTATAATGCATTTTTATATGCTACTGAGAACACCTACACTTCGTTAGCAGCGCGATACTAGTAACGATACTAGTGATTTAGTACGGGAATTGCTGGAAATTTTAAGAATAATCACCATTTTGGGCAACTTGTCTGAAAGCTAATTTCTCTGCGATTTCGATGGTATTGTAATATGTTGCAAGGCTCAATATTGTGGACAATTTTGTTTTCCTATACATGTGTAACTGATGATCGTTAGTTTGCAAATTATGTAGAAAAAGAAACACACTTTGCAAAAAATTGACAAGCCTTCTATCATCTTGCGATATACTGTACAAAGACGAACACATGCGTATAGGCGAAACAAAAAACGAAGTCAAATACGAAATCAAAACAAAAACCCTAGCGCTCAAAACAAACGATAGTTTCACTCATCTGTTAGATAAACTCGAGCGAGCACCAAAGGTAATAGACAATTTACAAGGCTATAAAACCACGATCGATAAAATAGGCGACGAGATAGAAACCCTTAATTTCGAACACAGAATCAAAGATATACAGTATTGGGGACTAACCACGCTCCAGACATTAGGGTACATAGCATTAGGCATACTAGGTATATATGGATTAAACAAAATAGGGGTATTCGAATGCATCAGGAAATGTATACCGAACAAATTATGTATCAATCTATTGCGCTGCCGAAATGAAACCGTAATCATCAGCCACAATGCGACAGCCCCGCCAGTACCAAGCACCATGGCCTCGACACCCAACATCCATATTCCAACCGATACATAATTCCTCTTGAGGAAGAGGAGGAATCAGCTGTAATTTTCAAGCCACGTCAAGTCCGATTCAACGAAAGTCTTCTGAAGACAACTTGAGGGACCAAGTTCAATCTAGGAAGGGGGGAATGTCACAGGTGCAAATCAAGCAGCTATATGATAAACCAGCATCCGTTCTCAGGCGCCTGGACGGCATATATGTACGACCAAAGACTGCTCCCACTCCAACGAATAAAAGAATATAAATGCTTCGTTCCAAATCATTCAGTCAGTCTAAAAAAAAATTACTTAACTAACTCAAATACCAAAAAATTGTATCATGGCGAAACGAAAACAGTATTGTACAAATTGAGAAAAAAAAAAAAAAAAAATAAAGAACTCGATCTCCTGTTAGGAAGCAAACAAGTTTCTTGTTTTTATCTTAATTTTTACGTGACAGCTGCCTCGGCTGGGCGTGCCCGGTGTCGGAGTGCGTAGGCAGTACGCCGGCGTGGTGCGAGCAATCGATCGCTTGGCGTGCCCGGTGTCGGGGTGTGTAGGCAGTACGCCGGCGTGGTGCGAGCAATCGATTTGGGCAGGGGACCTGAGTGCCAGCAGCCGTAGTCCCTGAGCGACCAGCAGCCGTAGTCCCTGAGCGACCAGCAGACTGCACAGGTCGGTGGCCATCAGAATTACGTGGGGTTTTCGTATCATTCCGGCAGCGGCAGCGGCGGGGCTCGATGGGCTTCCCGCGTTCGAGCTGCAGACCCTGAGGTGTCGCGAGATCTATCTCCGCAATCGAGGTCTGCTGGGCGAAGTTGGAGCGACGGTCGCGGTCGCCGAGGCGCGGTCGCCGAGGCGCGGTCTCGGCGGGAGCTGCTCGACAGAAGGCGCGCCGTGGCTGAGGGTACTCGGTTGGTGGAGGTGGCAGAACGGCAGAGGGAGCTTGCTTCCCATCCCGTGAGGATTGGCCGACGAGGGTGCGGCGGTGCCCTGTGTAGGAGTGCGTAGGCAGTACGCCGGCGTGGTGCAGAAATCGATCTGGGCAGGGGACCTGAATGCCAGCAGCCGTAGTCCCTGAGCGACCAGCAGCCGTAGTCCCTGAGCGATCAGCAGCCGTAGTCCCTGAGCAATCAGCAGACTGCACAGGTCGGTGGCCATCAGAATTACGTGGGGTTTTCGCATCATTTCGGCGGCGGCAGCGGCAGGGCTGAGGTGTCGCGAGATCTATCTCCGCAATCGAGGTCTGCTGGGCGAAGTTGGAGCGACGGTCGCGGTCGCCGAGGCGCGGTCTCGGCGGGAGCTGCTCGACAGATGGCGCGCCTTGGCTTAGGGTACTCGGTTGGAGGAGGTGACTCGGTTGTGTTCTGTTTTGAAACTTAGCATGTACAAGAACCTAAAAATTATGGATCTGTTCTATTTGGTTGAATTTAGTATATACAAGAACCACTAAAAATAAGGCTTGTCCTATTTGCTTGAAACTTAGCAAATACAAGAACTTGGGGAGCACGAGGCGGGTATGGGTTCTCAGTGCGTAGCATCATGCCCTGAGAAACCCCGATGTATCTGATGTTCACCTATAGTCGGGTGGCGGCTGGTCGGCGCTGTTGCGCCCGTCAGATCGCTGATCCGGTGCGGAGAACTTCGGAGAAGTTGGCGGGCCCATATCTGTCAAGACCATTCACCTCACCTTCACGTGGAGCTCCCCGTCGTCCTGCATCGGTCCCGACCGGGGTAGGGTGCGAAAGAGTGAGTGGCAAAGTAAGTGCCTTAGTTTCTCTTTAGTTATTGTTGTTGGATTACAGTTATTTTAGTTACATTTCTAGTTTTATGGTTATTGAATCGTGCTATTAGTCAGAAGTATTCAAGGAACGTTCGCTTACCGAACTAGCGCTTCCAAACATTTTGGAAATACTCGCAGGACATATGGAAGCAATTATCACTTGTAGTTTATGATTCGCACGGTCAACTTTTATGAAATCCATTAGGCGAATAGAGGGTGATTAAGAACTGGAAACGATAGAAGATTTCCATTGGATAATCTGTTTGTGAATAGTTCTCGATTACCAATGTTCGGTCAATGAGATCGACCTTTAGGAAAGTATGAACAACTTTGTCATCAATTTTGATTGATTATGAGTCTGTACAATCATATATAAAATCGGTTGACACAATATGCCTGAAACGTAAACGGTACATTCCGCAAGTTGCATTGGAATTGAACACCCCCCCCCCCCTCCCGCGTTAGCTTGTAATGATTATACTGCTAAGAATCCTGATTGCAAAAAGCTGTTACTCATTAAAAACTAGGACATTGATCATTACGATACTGTTATATAAATCGAATGGTAAATTCTTCATTCGTTATACCTTACAACTTCCGCAAGTAATAATTTCCTTTATTATTCGGAATTACAATGATGTTCCAAGAGGACAACTTTGGTAGGACAAGTATCTGTAGATACAGTAATATAATCTCAATTTGACCCACCAAAGTTGTATCTGTAGATACAGTAATATAATATCTGCCATAATACATTGCCGAATATTAATGTCATTTACTATATGCATATTATTGGGCTTTTATTGAAACGTTTCGTCAGTGGCTTGCCTGGACAAACATTGAATCTTTGAAAAGTAACTAAGCAGGAACGCCTGCGCTGAGTGCAAGATGGAAATCCCTGACCTCGAAACTAATTATTTATTTGTCAAAAGTAAAATTATTAGGATGATGTTTAATATCGTATAGTATTAGTATCGGTATTCATGTCTATTAATATGTATTAATATTAATTTATAGTATAAGTACATAGTGTTAGGATTTCCACTAGTATATTACGTATGGTAGTAGTATATATATTATTATATATTATCTTTTTAATATATACATGGAATATATTGGTTTATACACATATATCAAATTTAATTATTTCTACATATACCAAAAATACCTTTTTAATACATGGTTTATCCGCGGTAAGTATGGACAGCCCTTTATTGCCTGACGTATTGCAGATACCAAAAATTTGTTACATGGCGATTGTATGGTACAATTAGGGCACATTTTTAACAAAGACTAACTTATTTACATCATTATTCCCCGAGATATGGAGGTAAAGTTCAAATTCAACGTAAAGTTCAAGATAAAATTCAAATGGAACTATATATTGTTCTTCTCATGATTCGATAGTACTTATTTCACAAGATGCAATATTTGATACGTGGAACTTTAGACGCGAACAAGACCACCCAGCCACGCTTTTGACCTACTTGAGAAATGTTTTCCCGGAAAAATCAGTGAATTTATCACACAATATCTCAAAAATTAATTAAAGTCGGTAATATACATGGAAGGTTAATGAGAATTCATCTTGAGAAGCATTATCAAATGATGCGAAAAAAATACATAATTCCAAATAAAAGTTACAAGTTTTAATCTTTCTGATTGAAACGTTATATTTATGTAAAAATAAATTCCCTCTACGATCGATAAATAACAAATAAAAGTAATAAACAAAAAATAAAATTGTATTTGTAAATAACAGTTAATCTCGTTACATTAATACACATTGTCTTTAGACTTGTTCAAACAACAAATAATTCGTTTCCGCTTCTTATTTAAACTGTCCGCAAAATTTATTCAATAATATCCAACATTACTCTCAACCAAACAAATCCTGTTTGAAATATTCTTGAATCAATAAATAATTCGAGAATATAATTGGCTTTATAGATTAAAATGAACTATTCTCTATATACAAGAATATTATCTCGCACATCATCATGATCCAATATACTTTTCTTCCTTAGTTTCTCTTTAGTTATTGTTGTTGGATTACAGTTATTTTAGTTACATTTCTAGTTTTATGGTTATTGAAGCGTGCTATTAGTCAGAAGTATTCAAGGAAGGTTCGCTTACCGAACTAGCGCTTCCAAACATTTTGGAAATACTCGCAGGACATATGGAAGCAATTATCACTTGTAGTTTATGATTCGCACGGTCAACTTTTATGAAATCCATTAGGCGAATAGAGGGTGATTAAGAACTGGAAACGAATTACATGCATTAATAACGGTATCTATTACGTCTGGCGACACTCTACCTCGACCAGGCCACACACCGCGGCCAGGCTGGCAACCAGATGTCCGCAAAACATCACGGCGTACCCACAATGGCCTCAAGGACCCATCGTAAATCTTAGCAAATTCCAGCTAAGGTCCTTCAGATCGAACAAACATCTCTCTAGTAATTCGTTTTCTAACAGTTTATTGTTTACTACGAAAAGATTCGGGAAAGTTCGTTTTGTCACGTATGATGCTGTTACGCCACGAGGCTTAGTATAGATCGTATGTATTTCTAACCGTCGAAAAATATACAATGTATCGACCAGCGCATAGTTGTCGCCAAGTAGCGAGTTCCAGAAACGTCGATTTCGGTCCGTAGTGGGGGTCGTCTGCCCGAGAAGACAAAGAATTGATCTAAGGGCAATCAGTCTCTTTTGAAGATTCAAACGATTCAAATTTCGTTGTAAGATTTATTCATCTTATATAAATTTAATATTATTTTTCTTTCTTCAATTGTGGTTTCTTTCGTTTTTCTAGACATTATTACTCTTTCTTGGTTTTTTGTTGTTTAATAACTGAAGTCTCCAGTTTCACTGATCGAGTGTTATAATTAAGAAGATTAAAGGAAGTCCTTAAAAGAAAAGGACTGCCAACAAAATATTAGAAGTTTATTATGTAATTAGTTATAAGCGTAAATATTCTACTGTGCCAATAGTTTTGTCCACCCATAAAATGTTCAAAAAATATATTTTTGTTATTATTTTGCGTATTATTTTATTTATATTGTTGCTCTTGTTATGTAATAAACTAGAATAGATAATAAATAAATACGTCAAAAAGTTTTTTGTTTAAATCAATTTGTTTAGTAGTTATAAGCATTTCTATCATAACAATCATGCTGTGCCAATACTTTTGTCCAGCACTGTATCTCGAGAGGTCTGACGATTGAAATTAAAGTCGCTCTTCCGTTTTCGACCTTTCACCATTTGAACTTGCGTTATTCTACTCGAACTTAGAAATTACAATTATTTTCTATCAATTCATATTTCGTTTGTATATCAGTGGTTATAATAAACTTGAACTAATAACTTGTTATATCCGTGTCATAATCAATTTAATTACCTCTGTTATCCTAACCGAAATAGGGGACCGCACATTTCACGGCGTCGATTATCTAATCGTAACGAGAACTTACAACTCCCGTTGACGTGCTTTCTCGCGAACGCGTCTCTCCGCGAGTGAACGAAACAGTATCCAAAAATTTTATTCTTAGTTAAATAAATAAATAAAAGTACAAAAACGTTTTAATGATTTTACGAAAGAAGGTTTAAAACGAAACATGTAAGTTTTGATACTCAAACTTAGTTCTTATCCTTTTTTATCCAATATAACATCGTTTCGTGACATCACAAATATTTATAAACGAAGAAGAAAAGTTATTTATAGAATATCGATTGGCTTCGACAAACCTTCATTATGATCTTTCACCGATTCGAACAAGAAATTTTGCAGTTTTATTTACTAAAGAAAATCACAAAAATATTTCTCAAAATTGGATAAAGAATGAAACGGCATCGTATGAATGGTTTCGAAGCTTTATGTCTCAGAACTCTCAGCTTTCCCTTCATACTCCTGAAGCATTCAGTGAAAGTACGGAGACTTCATTTAGTAAACATAACGTGTTTTATCTTTATAAAAAGTTGCGAATAATATTTCAAAAATATAGCTTCGGTTTAGAATCGATGTATAACAAGAACAAAGTTAGAGTAACCACATAAGCCACAAAAGATAATTCGTCGGAAAGGATAAAAACAAATTACGTAATATTATGTAATAATATATAAATAACACGCCTGTTCTTAACACTAGGTTTACGGGACTCGTCAATTTGACGGATTTCAACACTTCGAAATGAAATATCCCAAAAACCATATCATTAATTTTAACCATTTTGCATCGTAAATTAATAATCATTGGAAAATTTCCCAACACTATCTTTATAAATTAAACCGATCATCATAAATCTGTAGTCATCATAAATCTTTATAAATTAAACTTATATCTTTTATGAGGTCTATTGGGTGTTTCCTTTTTAGTCTTCTTGCGATGTTTGTTGTGTTGCACGTTTCAGCTGCCAGCTGGTTCGGGTGTGTTTCTGTTCTTATTCTGCATCTTGTTGCGAATCTGGTAATCTCTTCCTTCACCGTTGGTATTCCCAGGTCTTTCCGTATGTCCTCGTTTCTAACGTACCACGGGGCGTTTACCATTGTTCTAAGGATTTTGGCTTGGATTGTTTCTATTTTGTTTATATGGCTCATTGCTGCTGTTCCTCATAGTGGAATTCCGTATGTCCAGATTGGCTTTATGATTATTTTGTATATTTTCAGTTTGTTTTCTGTGCTTAGTTTGGATTTTCGGCTTGTTAGCCAGTGCATTTGTCTCCTTGCTATCTGTATTTTGTCTATTATTGATTTGATGTGCTGTTTCCATGTGAAGCGTGTATCTATGTGAAATCCAAGGTATTTGACTTGCCTTGTTTGTGTTATTTGCGTGCCGTTCAGGAAGATGTTTGGTGTTATCTGTTTTCTCAATGTGAATGTGATGTGGTTGCATTTGTTAGGGTTAGCTTTGATTTGTTTGTCTTCTAGCCACTTTTCTATTTTTGTGATGTGCTCTTGTAGTATTGTGGCTGCTGTTACAGGGTTAGTGTGCCACCACAGTCCGCAGTGTGCAACCAATACAAACAGAAAGTCTTCGGCTAATGTACCCTCGATGCCATTATACAGATGTATTTAACATTCCTCTTCCTCGCCGATAGTCGGCATTCTAACTAACGACATTCGCGTACATTGCCGCTGAAATCTCTGTTTGGGAAGAATGTAAAATTAAATAACATTATTCATTATTCCTTTAACTATCGTTAAAGAATATAAATGATAATATATGAAATGATATTCTATCTAAATTAATTTTCTTTTAAAGAAAATCCCTTGGTGAGGCCTTCAGCCGGTCCGACACTTCCGGTCTGATTATCTTCTGCTTCTTACCCCTGGAGGTGATCGAGGCCACTGATTCCTCGTCCTCCGATCGGGTTTCAGATATCGAGTCAGCTCTCGTTTTCGACTGTTCTCTGGAGCTATCCCTCGATCTTACTCCATCCTTTGATTTCCCTCTCCCCACTACTCTTCTGGGGACCCGAAAGATCTCGCTATCGTCCACAGCTGTCAGCGTTTTTACTGCGGGCGGGGAGGATGATGACAACTTCCCCTCCCGACTACTGCTTCTACTTCCGTTTCTGCTTCTTATCTTTTCTTTTTCGGCTCGCTTCTCCTTGTCCCGTTCCTTCCTATCCGCCTTCGCGGTACCTTCCTTTCATGTAGCTTGCGCTATCGGAGCCTCTTTCATTTCAATGTCCTTCTTCCTCCTCACCAGTCGTGATAACATGAATGGGGGCCTGGTGGTCCACCCCCATCCGGCCACGGTCACAAGCTAACGACACAGCGGGGCCCGCTTGTCCACCCACGTCTGCGCCGGTACTGGGGTATCCCTCCCCTGCACCGTAAACTTCATTATTTATATTTTCCGACATATCATCATTATCTTCATCATCAAGGGTTTGTTTTATGGCGTATGGTTAACGAGCCATATTCTCGTCTTGGTGCCACTCACTCTTTCGCACCCTACCACGGTCGGGACCGATGCAGAGAGACGGGGAGCCCCACGTGAAGGTGACTCCGATTCTATGCTTCTGTTATTTAGACATTCGTTAGTTAATTCTTTCATTAAATCGTTTATCGTAAAAGATATAACTTAGAAAAAACGAAGCTGGTGTCACGTACCAACTTTCCTTTTGCCATGTGGTACGCCAGATGTGACGGTCCTTGTAAAATTCCACGTAGTCCGGACGCCAAGACCTATCCATTGTTCTAGTAACTCGCAGCAGGCCTAAGAAGACGACATAAACCGAATCTGTTCAGTTTCAGTTTTCTTCACTTAAACATTTTCGGTTTACAGATGGTCCTTATGTTTGTTGCACTCGACTCTTACCTAATACGGAGAAAGCGGGTGCCTGGCAAGATAAAACTTTTCCCATAAACAAGGATGCCCACGAGCCATATCTAGCTCTCCTTGTCTTTACTACCTAATTCATTTACCAATGGGCATCGCGGATCGTTACCCTCACTTTTCCACCAAAAAGTGTGGACAACGAATCCGCGTTCTGAGTTCCAAAGGGAACACCCACACCGAGCTTTCTTCTTTGATGGTACGAGACCGTTTAGACAGTTCTATTTCTAATTTCAATCCGGTTCTATTTCTAATTCCAATTCAGTCACAATATTGACCTTTGTAATAAAACTCTGAGTCTAAAGAATAAAGATTATACTAAAAAATCAACAGTCGTGTAATTACTTAAAAATTACGTGACATTTTGGCGATCCACTGCCAGGATCCATTCGCTTCAGTGAAAACGAAATTACGATTTCGGCGTACGCGCATCATTGAAGATTGAAGGATCAGCGGACCACTGCGAATCTTTGCTACTACGAAGCCCTGCAGCAACTTTCAACGTTCCACTACGGTGAAACTAGACGAGAGGACTACGGTCAGCGCAGAGCAAGCCTACAAATAAGATTCGGAATCTAGAACCAACCAGAGAGGAAACATCCCAGAGACTCCTCAACGGCCATAGCTACTACGGTAAGCTGGAAATCTGGATTCATTTGTACATTACCGTACGAGAAAATCAAGTTTCTCAAGCGTTTCGAGCGTTTCGAGCTCAAATAAATAGTTCAGACTCAGTAAATTTAATTAGAATCATGTCTACATCGCGAAAAGACGAAACCGAGACCGTTTCCGCAACCGGAGTTACGGATAATCCGATTCGTGCCACACTCGACGCGATATTAAAACAAAACGCACTTATTATGCAACGTCTGGAAGAAGCGGACAATGAAAACAAAAAACTTGCAGCGGAGGTAGAATTATTGGGAAAACATATGTCTAAAATAAATTCAGGACGTGACGCTACTACCGAATTAGACTCCTATGTTACGATAGATGAAATTAGTACCAGCAGTACTCAGATAAACCGACCACCTGTTCACCCCAACATCGAACAACCCGAGGTGGAAGAAAGAGGCTATTTTCCGCCCGCTTCTCCCACTCTACGAGCTAAGGATGCAATACGCTACATCCCAACGCTCAACGGAGATGATGATGTAGGAGTTGAAGACTTCATCAAAGAAGTGAGAAGTATGAAGGATCGCTGTATGGAGCAGGATCTGTTGCTAAAAGCAATAAAAGTGGAAAAAATCGTGGGAAAAGCAGCCCAAAGTATTCGCAACATTCCTATTGAGTGTTACAGTGATCTGTGCGACGCACTGAGAAATAACTTAGCAGCACAAGTGACTTCGGATGAGTACCAAGAACAATTACGAGAGTTGAGACAGGGGCGCGAGGAATCAGTGCAAAGTTTTAATATTCGGTTTAGAAGAATACTCAACCGTTTGCTGTACGCAGTAACCAATGAGTACCCACAACCACTGACGCGTAAAATTATGACCGAAGAAATCACGAAGAAGACTGTTCGTGTGTACCTAAGGGGACTAAAACCCGAAATAGGACGGATATTACTCGGTTATCCACCGTACAACATCGCCGAAGCCGAAAAGAGAGCCTCCGAGATCGAGCGATACTTCAGGGAAGATCGAAATCGACAACCAAGACCAAGGAACTTCCAGCAAACCGAACGAATGCCACTCGCCCAAAGGACTCAAATGAAATGTTTGAAGTGTAACCGAATCGGACACTTCTCTAGCCAATGTAAAAATTTTCAAACACCCAGCCAACACCCGAGACCACCGGCAGTCCACAATCTCGAGACACACAAGGAGGAAACAAAGGAACCAATAGACCAGATCTTCGAATTAACGCCACAACAGGAAGACTACCCACAGTGGTTCTACGATCCGACGGACGACGACATGAACTCCTCGTTGACAGCGGAGCAGGAATTAATGTGCTCAAAAGACGATGTGTATTACGACCAACAATAGTGAAAGAACAAAAATTCTCGATGGGACATTCTAAGTTTAGGACTAATGAACACGCGTTAATAAAACTATTCGGTAAGGTCATAGAATTCTTCGTGGTAGACGATAACTTTCCGATTATAGAGGACGGCATACTCGGTGTGCCGGCGCTATCTAAATTTAAATTCGAACTTTCAAACCAACAGCTCAAACTGGACGATAACATTCTCCTGTTGCAACAGGAAAACAACGTACCCCCTAAACAAGCATTGTCAAAAATGGTCTATCTGGAAGGAAAACCGACGAGGATATGCTTTATCAATGGTGGTAAGTACCCAACCAGAATAACTAATCTCATTGAAAATTCAAATACATACGGTCAAGTCTCCACATTTAAAGATCTAGTCAGACTCTCGCATATAGAGAAAACTCTCCGTGAACCAATCGAAAAGATATTGCTGTTTTACCTCGACGTATTTAACCTAGAAACCGAACTTTTACCGTGCACTAACCTTGCTAAACACAGAATAACGCTAAAGGAAAACAAAGTCATTAACACAAAATCTTACCGACCACCCGAATGCCACAAAGAGGAAATCAAACGACAAACGGACGAAATGCTACGAAAGAACATAATAGAACCATCTGACTCCCCTTACAATTCACCAGTCTGGGTAGTACCAAAAAAGGCAGACGCCTCAGGGAAACAGAAATGGCGAATTGTAATAGACTTTAGGAAAATAAACGAACTAACTGACCAAGACGCATACCCATTACCCGACATAGACGACATACTATCCCAACTAGGCAACGCAAAATTCTTCTCGGCCCTCGATCTATCCTCTGGATTCCACCAAATCCCAATGGACACAGACTCTAAAAAATACACAGCATTCTCAACGCCACAAGGACATTACCATTACAATAGAATGCCATTTGGTTTAAAAAACGCACCTGCCACATTCCAACGGATGATGGACACCGCTTTAAGAGGACTCGTAAATAAACATTGCTTTGTTTACTTGGATGATATCATAATATTCGGACAGTCAATCGAGGAACACAATAACAATCTCGCGATAGTATTGCAACGTTTACGCGAAGTCGGACTCAAGATACAGCCTGATAAATGCGAATTCCTTAAACCCGAACTGGAATATCTCGGGCATTTGGTAACCGCCGAAGGTGTAAAACCAAATCCCAAGAAATTAGAAGCCGTTAGTAATTTCAGACAGCCACGCAATCCCACAGACATCAAAAGTTTCTTAGGACTAGCGGGTTATTACCGCAAGTTCATCAAAAATTTTTCCAAAATCGCGAAACCATTGACCGAACTTACGAAAAAGGACGCACCATTTCATTGGACAGATAAAACCCAAGAAGCATTCCAAACACTAAAAGACAAACTTTGCTCATCACCCGTGTTAAAATTCCCAGATTTTACAAAACAATTCATAGTAACGACTGACGCTAGTAACGAAGGTTTAGGTGCTATCTTATCACAAGACGGACACCCCTGTTGTTACATCTCACGAACTTTGAACCCACCCGAACAGAATTATTCCACAACCGAAAAAGAACTCTTGGCAATCGTATGGGCCGTGAAACGCCTCCGACAATATCTGTTAGGCCGGAAATTCCTTATTCGAACCGATCACCAAGCGCTAAAATGGCTACAAAATTGCAAAGACCCCTCGTCACGCCTGATGAGGTGGAGACTAAAACTAGAGGAATACGAATACGATATAGAGTACACTAAAGGAAAAGATAATACCGCAGCCGACGCACTATCTAGGATACATGTTTTAACTAGACGAAACAGAAATTTGAACATAGAACTCGAAAAAAAATATCACGATTGGAAAAAATCTACCGACGCGTTACCCAAAATTCTCAAAATGCCTCCGAACCATAAATCTTTCTATCAATTATACAAGACAGAGCTAGGGAATTACGACGAAACTAAATGGTTGAACAAGTTAAACGAGATTATCCATGCAAACGAAAAGATAGGTATAGGCGACGACAGTTTCACGGAAACAGAAAAGAACGCGATCAAACAAATTTTATTATTCCTGAACGACACCGTGAGAGAATTAAATTTCGCGTGGGAACCAATTAAAACATACCGCGACGAGGAAATAGAGGAACTATTGAAGGAAAATCACGACTTAGTAGGACACCCCGGCATACAAAAAACATACGACCGCATTCGTGAACGGCACCGAGTACCAGATTTGATGAAACGCGTACAACAACACGTAGAATCATGCGACACCTGCCAAATATCTAAAACCACGCGCATCAGACCGCGCGAAGAACCCTGTATCACTGACACACCCCTCGAACCGAACGATAAAATTGCTATGGATTTACTAGGGCCATTGAAAAAGACAAAGAAAGGCAATCAGTACATTTTGTCCATACATGACGAACTGACAAAATATTTAATACTCGTGCCACTAAAGACTCAACAAACGGAGACAATTTGGAACGCACTCTTGAACCACTACATTTATATCTTTTCCGCTCCAAAGAAAATACTAACCGACCGCGGACAGAATTTTATATCTAGTTTAATGCAACAGTACGAAGACGCGTTTAAAATTAAACACATCAAAACGACATCCTTCCACCCACAGAGTAACGGATCTTTAGAACGAACACACGCAGTAGTAACGGACATGTTGAAATCTATACAGCGAAATTCAGATGAAGAATGGGACGATCAGCTTAATTTTGTATGCCTCGCATACAATACCATGATACATGATTCCACTGGTTACACGCCATTCGAACTCACATTCGGACACCAAGCCAATCTCCCTTCCACAATATCCAAGAATCCCCAACGCACATACGCAGACGAAGTCACGTTCCGTAAAAAGGAATGGGACTCCAGACTCCAACGCGCGCGTAAAACATTAATTAAAAGCAAACAGCGATATCAGCGCGATCAGAAACGAAAAATCATAAAGCCGCAATCAGTATTCAAAGAAGGAGACTCCGTATTAATACATAACGACCATAAAAGACACAAACTCGATGTGGAATGGTTGGGACCGTACACGATTGATAAAGTATGTACTCCATACTATTTAATTCAAGAAAAAAAAATACATGGGAATCGTTTAAAACCCTACTTTCCAGGTCGACACTTCTCTTTGCCAGAATAACCATTTATGTATCAATCTAACCTTTTCTTTTCGCCGAAATGAAATCTTAGTTAACAGTTCCACCAACACCCAACACCTGTACCTCAACCAATACATGCCACCCCCAAAGAGAAGAGGAATCAGCTGCAATTTCAAATCACATCGAGTGCGATTTCACAAAGGGCCTCCTGAAGAAAACTTAAGGGACCAAGTTCAATCTAAGGAGGGGGGAATGTCACGTACCAACTTTCCTTTTGCCATGTGGTACGCCAGATGTGACGGTCCTTGTAAAATTCCACGTAGTCCGGACGCCAAGACCTATCCATTGTTCTAGTAACTCGCAGCAGGCCTAAGAAGACGACATAAACCGAATCTGTTCAGTTTCAGTTTTCTTCACTTAAACATTTTCGGTTTACAGATGGTCCTTATGTTTGTTGCACTCGACTCTTACCTAATACGGAGAAAGCGGGTGCCTGGCAAGATAAAACTTTTCCCATAAACAAGGATGCCCACGAGCCATATCTAGCTCTCCTTGTCTTTACTACCTAATTCATTTACCAATGGGCATCGCGGATCGTTACCCTCACTTTTCCACCAAAAAGTGTGGACAACGAATCCGCGTTCTGAGTTCCAAAGGGAACACCCACACCGAGCTTTCTTCTTTGATGGTACGAGACCGTTTAGACAGTTCTATTTCTAATTTCAATCCGGTTCTATTTCTAATTCCAATTCAGTCACAATATTGACCTTTGTAATAAAACTCTGAGTCTAAAGAATAAAGATTATACTAAAAAATCAACAGTCGTGTAATTACTTAAAAATTACGTGACACTGGCACCCCGCTGGGGGTAGCCACCCATATGCTATATTTATTTTTATTTTATTTTTTTTCACCAATAAGATATAACACTTCGCCAAATGTCCATAAGGACAAATTGTAAAAAACCAAAAAAAAAAAAAAAAAAAAAAAAAATTTAATCGTTTACTATACTAACCGATTCATCTTAAAACTCTGGTATTTTCTCGCTGATAGTTTATTCATTGATGATATGATGCAAATGTACGAGATGTTCGATCTGGTTGACACGAATTTAATATTAATTGATTATATGTTTCGAATACGTATAAAATTAAATAATATTAATAAAATAATTTTACTATAAATTTTAGTTTCGACTGTTACGATTATTTAGATATATTTATGCCCGTAAATTGATAAAAAATTATTTTTTAATTAAATTAAAAGTCGTTATTCATTTTGCAATAGAACTGTGTGAAATGTATAATATTCCTTTGCAACGGTATTAACATTTACATACTTTCCCACTAATATGTTCGCAGCCAAACAAAAAATATTCACTTGTTTAATAGAATAAATATTCTTATAGGTTGTAAACATAAATGAGTAATGAATTTAAATTCAGAATTTCAAGAAATTTCTAAAATTATCCAAATTTATTCGATAAAAAAGAATGTCTTTTTCATTAATTCAGATCTACAATAAAACATGCAAACAACAAAATTTTACAATCAAGTATTATTGACATCTTTGATAAGTTCTTCGATTTTAGATTTTTATTAGCGGTTTGAAATTTTTTACCTTGCTAAACAAACACGGAACATGATTTCTCGCCGATATCCAATTTCCAATATCAGCGAAACAGAAGCAAAAAGCACAGCTGGAACAATATTTTATACACAGTAGAGGCTAGATGGATCAGCTCGTGCAAAGATCGTTTCACCAGATTGCCAGCTTGCGAGCCGCAAACCAATTGAGTTTGTTCAATAAGCTTTCTGAACGTCTCGTACAGGTCGTGATTTCTTCGTAGACTCAAGCTACAAGGCCGAACGTATCGACCGTGAACAGAATATGGTTACGTCTCAACTAGGATATGACGAAAGATATGAATGACACGAGTATCATCTATGATCTTATAACGAAGATCCAGAAATATTTAAGCTCTGTTATGCTTCTTCCCTTAAGACGGGTACTCGATCCCGAGACCGAGCAGGCCGGGTTTCTCATACCCGACTTGTTAATTCGGACGTTGTAGGCTGACGTCTACAAAATTATATAGTTTTGTTCATCGTTTGTGTATCGCTAACATAGTGGGAAGTAACCGATTCCGTTCTTCCATTCTTCTCGTAACGCGTACAACATACCGTACAACAGACAAGAGAACTACAACGATTCCTCATTTAGAGAATTAAAGCACGCGGGATTTATCGTTCAAACTTGCGTTCTAACATCTACGGGTGTCTACATCGAAAGCGTGTGGCCAAATTCGCCGAGAGTTCTCACTTAATCACGATACTTAGTGACGATCGTGGCGACGATTCGTCAGTATGAGGATAGATCGTCGGTAGAGAAAAATTGTACCGCTCAAGCAAGCTTTTTCGTACATCATTGTGAGAAATAAGAATACCCTGACCCACTTTCATGAAAATTAAACTATGATTCACGTATATATACAATACTAACTCTTCATTCGTCATTTTCAAAATCAGAAAAACCACACAAATTTAAACACTGACAACAAAAAGGGAAATTTCATGTTAAATAGAAAGAATATAGTATTACGAACATTAATACGAACGTGACTTTTTCGACGCTTTTAGAATTTCGAGATCACACATCAGACTATATTGGCATTTCTATGTATTGTATGATTTTTGTTGGGAAAATCATAAACATACAAAATTTTTCTGTATATTCTGTAAATCTAAGAGACTCTTTTTGTTAAAATGTTCTTCCATTGAAAAAGATTGTTATTTTATAGAATTTAGAAAAGTTTATGTAATTTCAGAAAACGAATAAAAATAAGTTTACATAAATCAATAATTTGAATATTGTTTACTTCCTTTTTTTACATAGAATTAATAGCAAAGTTATTGTTAATATTCTCCTGTGTGAATTTTTTTCAATTTAAATTGTCGTTTAAATAGAATATTTTTTTGCATTTATGCAACAGTTAAAAAAGATTATGAACTTAGACACCTTTTAAAAACTTCGAATTAATTTTCAAACTAAAGGTTTAATATATCTCCATTTACGATTTGAAATTTAAGATAATATCAGAACTATCCTTGTTAAAAGCACCACATTTTATAGCCTTTTATAGAAAGAAACTGAAACCAACAGTTCAACATAAGATCATAATTTATCAACTATTTTCTCTGATTTAATTTGCTTAATTCTCGACATTGAAATAGATGCTTTTCGTTTACTGTTATATAAGTTCTTAAAATATGCAAACGAAAAGACTTGTAAATATTTCAAAATTTCACGTAATGCAATATACTTTCATTCGAAAATTTCGTTTTCTTAACTTAGAAGTTAGAAACTGTATTTTGTGTCTTATGTCGTAGTTCTAAGTACTTAAGCTCGAGCCCTAGTTTATCGTACTTTGAAATGGCAGATCCCAAGAGCATAGCACAATGAAAAATAGTCTTAAAGTTATATACTCCTGAGAATCATGTAATTCCAACACGTTCCTTATATTGAATAGTAGAAATTAATGGTAATAACTATTGCTAATTGTAATTAGTCCGTTTGTAGCATGTAACCAATTGCATTTATTACACTATATTCTTAGAAAATAGTATGAACAAATATTTAAAAATTATCAATTACAAGTATATATATGTAGAAGATGAAAGGACACCGGGCCTTCCCCTTTATAATTCTTTGGAAAATTTCCCAACACTATCTTTATAAATTAAACCGATCATCATAAATCTGTAGTCATCATAAATCTTTATAAATTAAACTTATATCTTTTATGAGGTCTATTGGGTGTTTCCTTTTTAGTCTTCTTGCGATGTTTGTTGTGTTGCACGTTTCAGCTGCCAGCTGGTTCGGGTGTGTTTCTGTTCTTATTCTGCATCTTGTTGCGAATCTGGTAATCTCTTCCTTCACCGTTGGTATTCCCAGGTCTTTCCGTATGTCCTTGTTTCTAACGTACCACGGGGCGTTTACCATTGTTCTAAGGATTTTGGCTTGGATTGTTTCTATTTTGTTTATATGGCTCATTGCTGCTGTTCCTCATAGTGGAATTCCGTATGTCCAGATTGGCTTTATGATTATTTTGTATATTTTCAGTTTGTTTTCTGTGCTTAGTTTGGATTTTCGGCTTGTTAGCCAGTGCATTTGTCTCCTTGCTATCTGTATTTTGTCTATTATTGATTTGATGTGCTGTTTCCATGTGAAGCGTGTATCTATGTGAAGTCCAAGGTATTTGACTTGCCTTGTTTGTGTTATTTGCGTGCCGTTCAGGAAGATGTTTGGTGTTATCTGTTTTCTCAATGTGAATGTGATGTGGTTGCATTTGTTAGGGTTAGCTTTGATTTGTTTGTCTTGTAGCCACTTTTCTATTTTTGTGATGTGCTCTTGTAGTATTGTGGCTGCTGTTACAGGGTTAGTGTGCCTGACTAGCACGGCTGTGTCGTCCGCGAATGTCAGTATTTTGCTATTGGTAGTTGTTGGAATGTTGGCCGTGTATAGTGTGTATAGTATGGGTCCTAGGACGCTTCCTTGTGGAACACCTGCTTTGATGTCTTTGGCTTCGGAGTGTGCGTCCTTGATTTTTACTGTGAAGGTTCTGTTGCTTATGTATGACTTTATTATTTGGTATATTTTTTCCGGGAATTGTTTCTTGATTGTTTGAATTAGGCTTTCGTGGTTTATTTTGTCGAATGCTTTCTCTATGTCCATGAATAGGGCTGTACAATATTGTTTGTTTTCTATTGTGTGTATTATTTCGTTGACAAGTCTATGCATTTGTTCTATGGTGGAGTGTTTGTTTCTGAATCCAAATTGATGGTCTGGTATTAATTTTTCCTTCTCTATTATTGGTTTTAGTCGGGCGTATATTACTTTTTCTAGTATTTTGGAGAGCACGGGGAGTAGTGATATTGGTCTGTAGGATGTTGCTTCATGCGGGTCTTTGCCTGGTTTGGGTAACATTATGATTTGTGCCTGTTTCCATAATGTAGGATAATATTGTATTCTTGGTATTGCATTGAATATTATAGTGATTAGTCGTATCGCTTTTGGAGGGAGGTTTTTCAATATTTTGCCATTGATTAGATCGATTCCTAGTGCTTTGTTGTTTTTTGTTTATATTTCTAATTTCTTGTGCTGTTGTTTTGGGTATGGTGTATTGCTTGTCGATTGCAGTGCTAGTGGCTAGCGCATCGTCGTCCGTATGGCTACTGTGGTTGGTCTAGTCCAAATGAAGATTCCTTACAGGCAGCTAATCATAATGTCAACCAGACACATATATATCTGCTTTCTAAACAAGAAAAATATATCTGTGTGAGGTACATTTATTTAGAGTATAATCATAACTCATGCTATATAAATATTTAATATAATAATGTAATGTAATGACATTACATATCCCTACAATTATTTTATTCTTCTAATAAAATGTTTTTTAGGTTTAATTATTTTTTGTTTTTTATGTTACAAATATTTCAATTTATATTTTGTAGACCTACCATCTTTTCCAGTTGGCAACCAACTCCCTTGATTTATAACGAACGATGGATTTTAAGCCGGTATTATTGCCGAGAACTAGTATTGGTTCGTGTTGACTTCCGTTTGCTATAAACAAGGAAACAACTGTGCCCAAAATAGATCTTCTATTTCTTGGAATGTCTTAGATCCGAAAAATTCGTGAGTCCAACCTGGACCAAAAAGCGCGACAGAAAGTCCTTAGTGTCGTATTTTTGGTAAAGCCTGTAGATTATAATGGTTTAATGAAATATTAAATGACTATATGATACAATAAAATAAGTAATATTGTAATTACATATGTTGAATTAAATCCACCACCACCAGGACAACATCTTCCCCAAATATCAAGTCCTACATAAATATCATGAATATCTCTGCTGTGATTTTTTGCAAGTGCCAAACCGTTTTCCAATTTTGATTTCGTCCAGTTATAATTCAAGTAAATGCCATCGCAGTTTAAAAAGAAATCTCTGAAACATTGTATTCAGAACATTAAATAAAATTTACAAACAGAAACAATTGTAATTAAGCTCATTTTGCCAATTGAATTTTCCTTCATTGGTTACGCCGTCGTACCATATAATTTCAGAATTTCTAATTGCTTCATGAATATTTTCTGTTAGATATTTTACAAAATAAATTAAATTATTAACTTGCTCACTTTTAATGGTATTTTCAATATTTAATAACCAGACTTATAAAATCGAATTTATAAAATTTTGCAACAAGTATTAGTGCATCTGCAAATCTTCTTACTTCTTCCTGAGATTCAAGTATTACATCCCAGGTACCTTCTCTTTCCGTAATTACAGTACCAAGAACTTTTACACCATGATTATGTGCTACATTAATCCATCCAAAAGGTGGCGCAGTTATGAAACGATGACTAAAATACACAAACGTGTCAATAACACTCCAGTGATAAAATAGGTAAGAATCATAAGATTCTGATCGATATATAAATCTGAAAAATCACGGGTATATTATGTATAATATATGAATTGATAAATATATAGCGATTTCTATTACCTGTCTTCTAGGCAGCCACCTTTCATATCATGACAAAGCAACGTTTTAGGATGTACTTCTCTATCCAATTTTTCTAACTGCATTCTTTCTGCGCTTATTTCTAAACCACTGTACACATAATCAGTTGAATCTCGTAGTTATTCAATTTCCGGTCATGGTTTCAAATTACCCACGTTATCGAATAATTCTTTTAAGTTTTCGAAAGGTTGTGACTATGTAACTTCGGTTGTCATCTCTCTGATTTATACTGTTCTACAGACCACTTTCAAATAGTTTTTAATTCATTAACTCAAACAAAGGTTTCTTTTCTTATTTGCTTCACTGGAAAGTTGTATACATGCATGATAGTGTTCCCATCTAAGGGAACTAGCATATCAAATTACGTCACATGATTTAACATCATTATCTACCAACTGCTAATGAGCAAAAAAATGTTCATTTCTCTATCTGAAACAAAGTATATAAAATAAAATTATGAATTTATAATGCATGTACATAAATGTTTATATGATTGTTTCGACTTTGAAAGTAATATTCTTATTTACGTAAGTATATATTGTTTAATATTTTGCAAAAATTATATCGAAACAAACAATTTGGAATAAACATAACTAAGTAAATACTTTAACTTCTTTTTATATTTAATTAAATATTTTATTTGATTTGAGTAGAATTTAACACCTAACCTTCACGTTTAAAATATTACTCTTTCTCATTCTATCTTTCAATTTTATTTCTTCTGCTTCCGTTTTATGATATTTATGACATTTCTTAGTTCAGATATAAGTAACTTTTTCGTAATTTATAAAAAATGACACTCTTTTTAATTATCGTACACTATTAACCCATTACATGTCTTGTTGTAATTTAACTTTTAGCAACTTAAGATACGTGCACGTACAGAGTAATTTTCTTCCTAAGAATAATCATTTAATATTACGATAATACTAGAAACTTAAATTAATTACTGTTGCTAATTAATTTGCAAATAACGTAATGCACAGCCATACACAAGTCATACAAGTTATACTTATGTCCTTTAAGTCACCAGAAATGAATTTTAAATTTTATATTATATATTAATATATATTATAGGGAGAAGCACTATACAAAATGATAATGTTAAAGGCATACATGTAATTTATTAGTATAGATACTTACTATATACAAAGCGTTCTCTTCAAAGATAATATGTCGACTACCAAACGATCGACGGCAACCGAACGCATTTCTGAGGAAAGTACTGAACTGTTGACTCGTTATCAGTATTGTCAAAAGTTCATCATTTATCACCTTTCCCACTTCATAGTCAGGTTTTTCAAACTAAGAGCGGCATATGGTACATCTGTATTGTACGTGCGAGAGGGAGGTAACGTATAGCACAACCACACACAAGTATGTATCCCCTTCGTAGTATGTATGCGAGCGTCGTACGATGGCCTAGGACTCCGTTGAGAGAAAAGAGAGAAGCGCAGTGTGAAAATCTTATGCCCTAGATCTCTGGCGAGTATCACACGTGGCGAGCAATTACGTGAATATCAGAATAAAGTTCCTTATAATACCTCTCCAAGTCCTCTCCATATTTTAATAGCCGTAAATTGGCGCAGCAGCGCCAAAATTTGAAAGAATAAGGAAACACATATGTACGTATCTTTCTTTTGTGAGACAGAACAGCTTTATTTTTCTGGTCTTCCAACGTTGCCGTCTGAAGCGTGCTTTCCATTTGCGACTAGCCACGCGATTATAAAATCCATTGTCGAATATGGCACAATTTTTATTCGTACTACCGCGATTAAGGATCGCGCGCGACTCTAAAGTTGCGACTTACCTCGACAAGTCAGTCGCCCGCAACTACAAAGTATACGGAACATGTACGTGCTATTATATCCATCGTCAGAAGAATCGCGCGGGACCGAACGTCATTTTGCTGCTAGAAGTGTGGGGACTCCTCACTAAGGACGTCTTAATATATAACATTATTAACTTAAAGCACTATATAACATTATGCAGTTGTAAATTATAATATTATATACTATTATAGTATATAATTATAATACCCTCAATACAAATAATTAATATTATAGTGATAAAAAACGACAAAAACCTAAAATTTAATTATTTTATTTATATTATTCAGCTTTTCCAAAGGTTTTTCGTTCAGTACTAACGGTTTCTCGACATAAAAGGTCACTATCCTTTTATGAGAAATGCAGATTGATTAACAGATTGATTAACGTGTTAAAAAATGGATGGTTCTATTAAAAAGAATATAGCTGATCTTTGTTATCGGTGTCGGCGCGTGATACTAGCCAGAAATGAAAAGAAGCTGAAAGACGTCCTTATTCCTTATCATTGTACATGCGTCGTGCAGCATCATCAAGTTTTGCTGTATGCGATGGTGCATTATCGTGGAGCAAAATTACTTTGTGTTGCCTTTTTTCATATTCTGGTCGTTTTTCACGCAAAGCTTGATTCAAATCGATCGTTTGTTGTCGGTAGCGCTCAGTATTAACGGTTTCGCCAGGTTTTAACAGCTCATAATAGATCACATCCTTCTGATCCCACCAAACACAGAGCATCGTTTTCCGTCCACAGCGATTTGTTCTTGTAGCCGATGTCGGTGGTTCGCCTGGAGCTACCCATGATCTTTTACGCTCGGGATTCTCAAAATATATCCACTTTTCATCGCCAGTCACAATTCCGGTTTTATACTTACACACCTGATATTTATTATATTCTATATATTACATATATTTATCAGATCTAAAGAAAATTATCTAATAAAAAAATTACGTAATTTTGCAAAATACTGTTTGACAAACAGTTTTTTTAATTAGACGTCAAAAATGTGTCAATTACAGATATCTTTCTGTAACAATATTTCTGGGTAATAGAAACAGTGTGATTTCCAGCAAGGAAAAAAGATATTATTTCCATGAAAAGTAGACGAAGGTATTCATCGAGAATTTACCCCATTTTATTCATATCTTGACATTTCGAAAATATTTTTTACATCACAAAAAAAAAAAAAAAAAAAAAAAAAAGAAAAAAATCGTAAAGCTACCCAGAAAAATAACAAAATATTATCGAATGTGCCGCTTAATGATACGCTAATTTTATAATGAAAGCACAACACCTTTAAAATTTTCTTAAATTTCGTTGTAAACTTTCAAAACTGCCTAATAAAATACTTCTTATGATATTTAATACGCGAAACAGTTCTCTGCCTACGTTTCGTTTTCTTAATTATATTCATAAAAATATAAATTTGTATAAATATCAACAGCCTGTACATGATCATTTCCGCTTTTTTTCTATGTGGTTTTCTTTGATGTTTACTCGAATTTTCTCTCTCCTCTTTCTCTTTCTACCTTTTTTAGAAGCGTTCCTTTACTCGTCGATGTCATATCAAGCCTTGACATTGTTAATTAATGTAAGACCTAGGGGACGACTTCCAATGAACTTCGAGTGGCAATGCCGCCGTCGCGACGGATTCACGTTTCTTCGTTAGGTACGAACCGTGTATAGTAATTAATGACATGTTCCGCCGACTCATCGCGTTCTTTTTATTCGTTCTTTCTGCGACCTTTTTCTACCGTCGAGTGTACATAGAAGATATGAGCCGTTTCGTTAAGCTCTGTATGTGCATTCGTTTCCATAGATTTTCAAATGTTTTATGCTTTTTCAAATTCAAAAGTGTCGTGGGAATTAAGGGCAATCCTCCAATGCTATTCGGAAATATTGATTTTCTCATTTAATTTATGCGTTTTTCTTTCTTAATGAGAAAAGTTGGTGATATCTTCAAACCTTTATATCTGTATCTTGGTCCGATTAGCAATCAAATAAGGTTCGCAATGTTTCAAGAAAATGTTTAACGTTAAATTGAAACGGGAAATCGTGCGTGTTAGTAAGAACTTTTTTTATATGTTTCTTAATCTTGATATGTTTATTAACGTTAGAAAAATGCGATTGAGTAAAAAATGGTTGAAAAAGTTCAGTTGCTTTGATTATATAATTATTATAAGGTATTGATTATTGGAATTTACAGCGGTCATAAAATGTATTGGCACGTCATTGTATTTATTATAACATTTGATATACTAATTAATTAAATCCAAGTATATTAAATATCATTTAGCAGTGCTTTCATATGAGTATAAATATTTTATATTATGAAAATGGAATATATAACTAGTGTAGCCATTGTAACGTGTCTCGTATGCTTTTCAAATCATATTTAAGTATATTAAAACAGAAAACAATTCATTTCCAATTTTTTTATTTATTCTTGCGTAAAATAAATCACTTATTTACTAGATGCTTGTATCTATAATTCATTTTATTGGAATTGTACGAAGCAGATTTGCAGGATTGAGGTTAATTAATAATACATTACGAATAAGCTTCTAGCAGATGTAAAACAAGACCTTGTTAAATCTTAACAAGCACATTCGAATAAGATCTTCAACGAAGCACTAAAACACATACATATATCTTCCAATGTGGATGAAAATAAATTGAATAAATACATATATATTGTTATATTCCTTGAAATGAAGAAAAATTCCATTCGCAATTAAAATACGGGCAGGAAAACCTAAAATTTCATAGGTAGTCCAGTTTTTATTTGTTATATATTTAATTAATCGCACCATACATTTCATTAATTTTGAAAAAAGGAGGAAGAAATATATAATGAACAACATGCGTAAAATTTTGTCTGGAAAAAGAGGCAATTATTACATTTCTGAAATATAAATTAGACTAAAATCATAAAAGTTATACAAGTATTATTATATATCGGATTTAGGGTTTTATTCATTAATTCCTTCTGCCTCTTATCTAATTAATTTCTTTCAGTCCCTTTCACGAAGCTATTTTACATTTCGTATACTGTAATAATCTTTTTACTATGCTGCGATCATGCTAATTCTGAACCGAACTTTTAATAATTAAAACGTGAATGATGTCAAAATTTCATGCTTTGAGAATTTATGTTATTTCATTTCATTGATTTATGTATGCACACATATTTCAATATTGAACAAATTTTTTTATAAAAATTTATGAACAAATTTATCAAAATGTATTGTACAATCTACAGTTACCAATTTTTTTGTTTTTCGGAAACTGTTTATCATGCGACAAAAAATAGTAGAATGTAAAAGATGCGTCGTGTCTAAATCTACAACTTTTTGGTATAATCAATACTAAAAGGATAATAGGATTAGCAGATAATCGAATACAATCGAGTATATATCGATTATATAATTATTTAAGTAATAATTTTAATATTTAAGAACCCAAGGGTACCATTTCCTCCTATCCAATCGAGTTCAAAAGTTGCGTAGATTAATTTTGTATTAGCTGAAACTATTCGGGGAAGAAGGTGGCGCGAAACAAACCTTAAAAAAGATTGTCAGATGTAAATAAGAGAATATTAGATTTTTATTCGGTAAAATATTAAAAGAATGCTGTATCATTCTAAAGTATTCATAAAACTCTTGTTCGTAATTTATTAGTTGCTTATAAATATGAAATTCTCCTTTTTCTTTGCGGTTTTGTCATAACGGATGTACACCACAATCTTTCCTCCTTTTGTTGGTACACTTCTTCCTCTTGTTCGTCCAGAAGTACCGCTCTTATAGGTAATATAATAATATAATAATAATTAATAATATAATAATGTATCGTGTATAACTTCAACCTGACTGGCACATTCATCTCGGATACATCCAATCGGATACAACAAATAATAACGCATGAACGTCCGAACACGGCACGGTCACTGTACGTTTTCGTATAAATGGATCTCAAGTGGATCTATATTGCGAAGTTCTTACGGTAAAAAAAAAAATAGAAGAAGAAGAAAACAAATGAACTGTGGATGAAATATTGATATATCATATCGACAAATGTACATATGTTTGCTATTTCTGTAAATGAGTGTTACGTATCCAATATCCAGTGAATCCAGACGCTCACAGTGTTGATTGTTGTCGCGAACGATTATACTCGCCTGTAATATATATCTGTAAATTCTATAGAATTTAGGACACCAACCGACGGTTTGACTTTGCCTGTGTTTACTGGGAGTCGGTCGAACGATATAAATAGAGAAGGACAGGGACTTAGGAAGGAGAATAAAACAGGATTTCGAGAAGCGAAGATAGAGAACAACGAAAATGAAAAGCAAGTTAAGAGTTAGAAGGAGAAGGAGAAAGAGAAGAGGGATTAGAAGCGGAGATTTTAGGAGATACGGAAGAAGACTTTAGAAAATCGATTCTTGAGTTTTCACGACTCGATCGCCTGATTTCTAAAAATATCACAACATTACATATATATATATATATATATATATATATATATATATATATATATATATATATCTAAAATCTTGTTTGCATTAGGCAATTTTTGGACGAACGATTAAGTCGATGAACCTTAATTAGGTTGTTCGAATTCGCACATGTAAATACAGTTTCAAACAAGTTGGCTTTTAGTCGTTCAACCAAAAATGGTCCTAAATGACACGGCGGAGCGTGTCGCGTAATTTCTGAATAATTACACAACTGTTGATTTGTGGAATAGTCTTTATTCTTTAGACTTAGTGTTTTATTACAAAGGTCAATATTGTGACTGAATTGGAATTAGAAATGGAACTGTTTGAACGGTCTCGTACCATCAAAGAAGAAAGCTCGGTGTGGGTGTTCCCTTTGGAACTCAGAACGCGGATTCGTTGTCCACACTTTTTGGTGGAAAAGTGAGGGTAACGATCCGCGATGCCCATTGGTAAATGAATTAGGTAGTAAAGACAAGGAGAACTAGATATGGCTCGTGGGCATCCTTGTTTATGGGAAAAGTCTTATCTTGCCAGGCACCCGCTTTCTCCGTATTAGGTAAGAGTCGAGTGCAACAAACATAAACCGAAAATGTTTAAGTGAAGAAAACTGAAACTGAACAAATTCGGTTTATGTCGTCTTCTTAGGCCTGCTGCGAGTTATTAAAACAATAGATAGGTCTTGGCGTCCGGACTACGGGGAATCTCGCAAGGACCGTCACATCTGGCGTACCACATGGCAAAAAGGAAAGTTGATTCGTGACAAGCGCGACGTTTTGTGACGAGTGACTATAGTCGCGTATAGTACGTACATATATGAATAGCATTTAATAGAGAGCCACTATAGTCGTTCGTCGTAACGGAAGGAAATAGTACAACAAATTGAATACATTCAATACATTTTGACCATTGTAACAGAATCAATACGTTTTGACCTTATATGTCGAAACAATGCTAATCCTTGTTTAACAATATTTTGATGCATTTTTAATGTTTGCATTACCCAATCTAATTTTTTCACATCTTGGCAGTAAACTTTTCAACGGTTTAAGGATCCGCTATAAATTTTAGGATTTATTTAGCTAAGATTCTGCAAAATATTACAAACAACTTTTATCACGTTGCTTCAAAATCTAAAGTTTTCTGAAAAAGAACAGACCGAAATTTGACGTTGATTTATGCTTTGCTTCAGTGCATAATACATATCTTTGTAATAAAAAAAAGAAAAAAAAAAAAAAAAAAAACTGACAAAACATGGATCACGTTGCGTTCGCTTAACTTCAAATTTTAAATCGAAATCTAATAAATATTTAACAGAATTTTTTCTCACTATATTTTGAACAATATTACACATTTCTGAAATCAATTATTTCATATAGAAGGACGTAGCAATATCAAAGTTTAAATTACTATAATCCTACTGAAATATCTCGTTACTGTAACTTCTTCAACATCCCCGTAAAATAGCTGAAAATGAAAAAGATATATCTGCCTGTAACAACGTATATTCGTACTAACTACCTTATCCAACTGTCGTGGCATCGTTTCGCACAAGAATATAACATGGCATACAATCATACGAGACTAAACGTATGAATTTTCTCTTTACGTTCCAGATCATCGACCATTATCCCGATCAATGCATGATCCGTGTAAGCGGATCTAAATACCGGCGGCGGAACAACAACGAGGTCCACCGACCTCCGGTCCTCAAAATGTAATATTCTCCGCTGCCCGAAGGAAGCGAGATTCTATTGGGTTTCGAACAAATGGCATACTTCGCTCGAGTAGTGGCCGCTCCGGTCACAATTAGGACGCATAACAGAAGGGGTAAGGTCCTTCGGCTTTACATTTTTCTCTTATCTTATTTTCAAACAACATATAGGTAGGCCAAATATAAAATACTGTGTCCGGACGGACACGATATTCTGATTACAGGTATGCAAAACCACGGGCCAGAGCGACTCATATGACAAAGGCGAAGAAGTTCCCCATATTAGTACTAAATGTTTTAGATGTAGATGTTTTAGATGTAGATGTTGTAGATAGATGTTTTGTGTGTTAAAATAAAAAAATTTTTTTTTTATATTGGTTATTTTACAATTTGTCCTTGTGGACATTTGGTAAAGTGTCATATCTTGTAGGTGAAGAAAAAAAGATATGACCTACAAGATATGACCTACAAGATATGACACTTTACTAAATGTCCACAAGGACAAATTGTAAAATAACCAAAATAAAAAAAAGAAAAATTTTATTTTATTTTATTTTGGCGGCTGCCAATTAAAATAAAATATAATAAAATGTCGTGTCAGTGTTGTAACCGTAGGATTTGATGTTTGCCTGTAAATTACTGTATAGTTACGCAAAATAAAAGAAACTCCTACGGTATGTCGATTTTCTTTCGATTTTCCCTTTATCCTTATATTATCTATATTATATATGTTTGACTGATATGTTTGACCTATATTATATATTGTCTGAAATCTCGTTTTCGAGAAAGTCGAATTTGAAAATTTGTTAAATACACATATACCAGGCTAATCTTTTATTCAATATGTTCAAATCGTATTTTCTCAAAAACGAAAACTTAAATGAAAAAGTGTTATTCTACATTTTTTCACTTTTGACTTATTTTTATATAGAATAATTTCCCGTATTATACATCTATTTGCCTAAATACACTAGGCAAGTTTTCTGACTCGATAATACTAAAAAACACCTCCGATGTAATAGTTATTCTATTATTATTTTGATAGTTATTATTATTATTTTGGTTATTATTAATATTATTATGTACTATTAGCATTATTTTGGTATGTGGTAGAATAAGTCATAGAATCTTCTTAACTTAATTACTTTTTTTTTTTTTTCGTGGAGGAAATTCGCACGGACACCCGTCGCTTCTACGAGGAAGAGCGGCGTGGTAGTGTCGGACTACAACCGACCAAAACCTTCACGATTACCGTCCCTATTGCGACTGAGGGGTGCCCGGGAACCGCTGTGGCGACACACCGGGCCCTCCGCGCACAAAATTCTGTCCATATTACGTCTCGCACTCTCCCAGGGACCGTCCGGATCGCCAACCGGACTGCTTGGTGCCTCCCGGGTGCTGGAAGGTCCAGCGCCTAACTTCAATCCCCTTCGGAGGTCGCTGCGGCTCTCGCGCGTCTCCTGTAGGCGCGTCCACCGGCACCGCCGCGCCCTCGACGACCAAACCTCACGGGATGGGACGCCCGCTACCTCTGCCGCTCTGCCACCACCACCTACCGAGTACCCTCAGCCACGGCGCATCTTCTGTCGAGCAGCTCCCGCCGAGACCGCGCCGCGGCGACCGCGACCGTCGCTCCAATTTCGCCCAGCAGACCTCGATTGCGGAGATAGATCTCGCGACACCTCAGGGTCTGCAGCTCGAACGCGGAAAGCCCATCGAGCCCTGCCGCTGCCGCCGCCGAAATGATGCGAAAACCCCACGTAATTCTGATGGCCACCGACCTGTGCAGTCTGCTGATCGCTCAGGGACTACGGCTGCTGGTCGCTCAGGGACTACGGCTGCTGGTCGCTCAGGGACTACGGCTGCTGGCACTCAGGTCCCCTGCCCAGATCGATTGCTCGCACCACGCCGGCGTACTGCCTACACACCCCGACACCGGGCACGCCAAGCGATCGATTGCTCGCACCACGCCGGCGTACTGCCTACGCACTCCGACACCGGGCACGCCCAGCCGAGGCAGCTGTCACGTAAAAATTAAGATAAAAACAAGAAACTTGTTTGCTTCCTAACAGGAGATCGAGTTCTTTATTTTTTTTTTTTTGCCTCAATTTGTACAATACTGTTTTCGTTTCGCCATGATACAATTTTTTGGTATTTGAGTTAGTTAAGTAATTTTTTTTAGACTGACTGAATGATTTGGAACGAAGCATTTATATTCTTTTATTCGTTGGAGTGGGAGCAGTCTTTGGTCGTACATATATGCCGTCCAGGCGCCTGAGAACGGATACTGGTTTATCATATAGCTGCTTGATTTGCACCTGTGACATTCCCCCCTTCCTAGATTGAACTTGGTCCCTCAAGTTGTCTTCAGAAGACTTTCGTTGAATCGGACTTGACGTGGCTTGAAAATTACAGCTGATTCCTCCTCTTCCTCAAGAGGAATTATGTATCGGTTGGAATATGGATGTTGGGTGTCGAGGCCAGGGTGCTTGGTACTGGCGGGGCTGTCGCATTGTGGCTGATGATTACGGTTTCATTTCGGCAGCGCAATAGATTGATACATAATTTGTTCGGTATACATTTCCTGATGCATTCGAATACCCCTATTTTGTTTAATCTATATATACCTAGTATGCCTAATGCTATGTACCCTAATGTCTGGAGCGTGGTTAGTCCCCAATACTGTATATCTTTGATTCTGTGTTCGAAATTAAGGGTTTCTATCTCGTCGCCTATTTTATCGATCGTGGTTTTATAGCCTTGTAAATTGTCTATTACCTTTGGTGCTCGCTCGAGTTTATCTAACAGATGAGTGAAACTATCGTTTGTTTTGAGCGCTAGGGTTTTTGTTTTGATTTCGTATTTGACTTCGTTTTTTGTTTCGCCTATACGCATGTGTTCGTCTTTGTACAGTATATCGCAAGATGATAGAAGGCTTGTCAAGTTTTTGCAAAGTGTGTTTCGTTTGGCAAATTGTGTCTATTTCTATCGGATTTGCCGGTATCGCAATGTAACAGTTGCTAGTTTTGAGTGGTATAAAGCTAATGTCTTCGATCTTAAGTACAGTTATTTGGCAATGTTCAATGTGAGGTTTGAAGTTTATTATTTAGCTGCGACAATCGGTTTTCGAGTTTCTGTCATGAATTGGTAGTGTTTGTTTGCGTATAGTGGTTCCGGCTTGATTCTTACAAAGTTTGTTGAGGTATTCGATATCAGTGTTTATAAATGAAAGACCTGAGGTTAAATATATCTGATGTTCGACTACTGGAGCCAAAAATACTCCATTTCTCTTACTCGGGATAGGATATATCTGTAATATGTTCCATTCTGTGTTAGAGACTAAAGGTAAAGACTAATTATTCCTTGTTTGCCTAATATCATGACGTTAAGTATTTCATCTAATTGGAAGTGTAAAGTTTGCATCTCGGTGTCGAGTTTCATGATCATCTTAAGTATAAATCTATCGATATTTGCCTGCCATTGTTGTTTTAATATATCGCTATGTGATTTTTCTAAGTGGTTTAGATTTTCTGACTTTACAATTTTTCTATCAAGTGCTGTTTGATTCGCTATTATCGTCTTGATTTTATTATTGTCATCGAATAGTTTGTCCATATTCTCGTTTATGAGCGTAAGATCGGTATCGTCGAGAGTTCCGAACAAACTTTTCGATACGGAACCTATGATGTTGAGTAAACCTCGTTTGCTTCGGGTATGTGTTAACGCTTTTAAGTGTTTTGCGAGTTGTTTTAGATTATTGATACGATTTTGTAATCCGTCTAACTGTTCAGCGTATTCTTTGCTGGTTGCACGTGAGTCTATTGTTAATTTATATGATTCTATTGTGCTTATCTGCTCGTATATGTCGCTAGTGTCTAATCCTACTATAACATTGGCAATATCGCTGTACAAATATCCTTTTCCTATGTTTTCTACGAATACAGAGTTTCTTTCCAATGGGGTAATATTTATTTGCGCGGATACTATTCCGGCAAAGAGGAGCGTCGACCTGGAAAGTAAGGTTTTAAACGATTACCGTGTATTTTTTTGTTTTGAATCAAACAGTATGGAGTACATACTTTATCAATCGTGTACGGTCCTAACCATTCCACGTCAAGTTTATGCCTTTTATGATCGTTATGTATTAAGACGGAGTCTTCTTCTTTGAAAACTGATTGAGGTTTTATAATTTTACGTTTTTGATCGCGCTGATATCGCTGTTTACTTTTGATCAACGTTCCGCGAGCGTGTTGGAGTCTAGAGTCCCATTCTTTTTTGCGGAACGTGACTTCTTCTGCGTATGTGCGTTGCGGATTCTTGGATATCGTGGAGGGAAGATTGGCTTGGTGTCCGAATGTGAGTTCGAACGTCGTGTAACCAGTGGAGTCGTGTATCATTGTGTTATATGCAAGGCATACAAAGTTAAGTTGATCGTCCCATTCTTCGTCCGAATTTCGCTGTATCGATTTTAACATGTCTGTTACTACTGCGCGTGTTCGCTCTAACGATCCGTTACTTGGTGGGTGGAAGGATGTCGTTTTGATATGTTTGATTTTGAACGCGTCTTCGTACTGTTGCATCAAACTAGATATAAAATTTTGTCCGCGGTCGGTTAGTATCTTTTTTGGAGCGGAAAACATGTAAATGTAGTGATTCAAGAGTGCGTTCCAAATTGTTTCCGTTTGCTGAGTTTTTAGTGGCACGAGTATTAAGTATTTTGTCAGTTCGTCATGTATGGATAGTCTCATTTTATAGATAATTTTATTATCTACAATATTCTACTGACACTTTTTCACGTATGGTAAATAATTTTTAAGATATAGAGGAAATGTAAGAAAAACTCCCGTTTTTTTTATTTAATCGATATGATGTTTATAAAGTTATAAAGTTGCTTGTCTTGTAGATTAGATTATATAGATTATATAGTAACATGATCTAATCTATATCGTTCCGAATCATATGATACAAAAACGTTTCTACCAAGAATTTGTTTCTAATACAATCAGATTATATTCGATTATATTATACAATCAGAATACATATCAGTTTATTTCAAACAGAATATTCGTAGGAGGGCCGTTCCTCTCGTTTTGTATCGAGTCAGAGACCGGCTGAGCATCTTAGGAGTAACGATAGTGAAATGCAATTCAAATTGTATAATTGAGAAATATTACAAACCGTTGTAAAACGTATATTACTTACAGATTATCCAAAGTGAAAAGGTGTAAATTTGGCTGTATGTTATAGTTTCGGTTCACGATAAGGATCCCGATATTCTTCTTATTGATTCTTAGGAAACATGCACGTGTGACGATAACTCGACTTGATGATGCTGCACGACGCATGTACAATGATAAGGAATAAGGACGTCTTTCAGCTTCTTTTCATTTCTGGCTAGTATCACGCGCCGACACCGATAACAAAGATCAGCTATATTCTTTTTAATAGAACCATCCATTTTTTAACACGTTAATCAATCTGTTAATCAATCTGCATTTCTCATAAAAGGATAGTGACCTTTTATGTCGAGAAACCATTAGTACTGAACGAAAAAACCTTTGGAAAAGCTGAATAATATAAATAAAATAATTAAATTTTAGGTTTTTGTCGTTTTTTAATCACTATAATATTAATTATTTGTATTGAGGGTATTATAATTATTACTATAATAGTATATAATATTATAATTTACAACTACATAATGTTATATAGTGCTTTAAGTTAATAATGTTATATATTAAGACGTCCTTAGTGAGGAGTCCCCACACTTCTAGCAGCAAAATGACGTTCGGTCCCGCGCGATTCTTCTGACGATGGATATAATAGCACGTACATGTTCCGTATACTTTGTAGTTGCGGGCGACTGACTTGTCGAGGTAAGTCGCAACTTTAGAGTCGCGCGCGATCCTTAATCGCGGTAGTACGAATAAAAATTGTGCCATATTCGACAATGGATTTTATAATCGCGTGGCTAGTCGCAAATGGAAAGCACGCTTCAGACGGCAACGTTGGAAGACCAGAAAAATAAAGCTGTTCTGTCTCACAAAAGAAAGATACGTACATATGTGTTTCCTTATTCTTTCAAATTTTGGCGCTGCTGCGCCAATTTACGGCTATTAAAATATGGAGAGGACTTGGAGAGGTATTATAAGGAACTTTATTCTAATATTCACGTAATTGCTCGCCACGTGTGATACTCGCCAGAGATCTAGGGCATAAGATTTTCACACTGCGCTTCTCTCTTTTCTCTCAACGGAGTCCTAGGCCATCGTACGACGCTCGCATACATACTACGAAGGGGATACATACTTGTGTGTGGTTGTGCTATACGTTACCTCCCTCTCGCACGTACAATACAGATGTACCATATGCCGCTCTTAGTTTGAAAAACCTGACTATGAAGTGGGAAAGGTGATAAATGATGAACTTTTGACAATACTGATAACGAGTCAACAGTTCAGTACTTTCCTCAGAAATGCGTTCGGTTGCCGTCGATCGTTTGGTAGTCGACATATTATCTTTGAAGAGAACGCTTTGTATATAGTAAGTATCTATACTAATAAATTACATGTATGCCTTTAACATTATCATTTTGTATAGTGCTTCTCCTAACCCTCCGAAGATCCTATTGGCCAATCGATGGCCGCAGTCAGGTATGGAGCACGTTGAAGAACTGCGTACGGTGCTGCCGAGCTAATCCACCTCCAGTGGATTATGTAATGGGCGATCTCCCAGCAGCACGGATAACAGAATCACGGCCGTTCACCAACATCGGAATAGACTATTGCGGGCCCTTTTTTGTCAAGGAACGAAAGGATCACAACCGACGGAAGATAAAGGTGTACGTGGCAATCTTTATATGTCTCGCAGTAAAAGCAGTTCACATTGAGCTGGTTAGTGACCTCACAAGCGAGGCTTTCATTGCTGCACTACGAAGATTCATTGCTCGCCGAGGATTCTGCTCAAGTATCCACACGGACAACGGCACCAACTTCGTCGGCGCAAACAACGAGCTCCGAGAACTACGGAACCTCCTACGGTCCGACGATCATAAGGCAAAGGTTCAGTCCTTTTTAGCCGACAGACAGATCGAGTGGCACTTCATTCCTCCCAATTCACCGCATTTCGGCGGGTTGTGGGAAGCTGCAGTGAAGTCTTTCAAACGACACCTCAGACGTGTCGCAGGTAACGAGCTTCTATCATTAGAGGGCCTTAACACCCTCATCATTGAGATCGAGTCGATCCTCAATTCCCGTCCGCTGACTCCGATCTCCACCGATCCAAACGATCTCCTCGTCCTTACTCCCGGTCACTTCCTTATCGGAGATTCACTAACATGTTTACGAGATCGAGAGTTCACAGATACTCCAACCAATCGTCTATCCAGCTGGCAACATATTCAACAGCTCAAGCAGCACTTCTGGCGCCGCTGGCATCGAGAGTATCTCAATGAGTTAAACGTACGCAACAAATGGAGCAAGGGGAGTCACGACATTCGAGAAGGGATCATCGTCCTCCTCAGAGACGATAACGCCCCCCCAATGCAATGGCCACTGGGCAGAATCATCAAGGTCCATCCCGGCGCAGACGGCATCATCCGGACGGCTACCGTTCGAACAGCAACGAATTCCATAGATCGGAGCATCAAACGGATGGTACCACTACCGAGCAGATCGACACCAGATGACTCCAACCTAATCAGCAGCAACGCGGACTAATGCGAGATCCACCTCGCCAAATCAATCACATCATTTTGATCGGTACCCTCTCAACGGGGGGAGGATGTTACGTCGCCCGACTCTCTACCTGGGCCGGACCTCACATCGCGGACGGATGGCAGCCAGATGTCCGCACATCCTTATCGCGTACTCTTGAAAACACTCGCAGCCCGACTATAAATCACAGAAAAATCTGGCGAAAGTCTTTCATTGCAAACAAGGGCTTTTCCACGAAAGCGTCTGGAAAACACGTGAACGCTAAGTGTTCACACGTGCGATGCCTCCTACTCCCAACTTTCCATCGAGGGTGGCTAATACCCTTCCTAGTCCATCGATAGTCTTACTAACCAATAGAAACAATTTCTATTACCCTCACTTCTCCAACCAAAAACTGTCATCAACAAATCAGATGACTCCGTGCGTTAGACACACCCATCCTTAGCTCACCTCCGACACAGCATCGTCACGATCAAGTCAGTTCGTCTTCGTCGTCAATTCAATCAACACGTTTACCACGATCGCTCAGTCCAACGAACTCATTGTGAAGTATCGTAAAGTCGCAATCTAACATTCGGCAAGTCATTCAAGTATAATTCTAGCCACCGAGGCACTAAACAGTAACTTCAATTCACGCGAACGAGACATTCGATTCTTCGCGTCAACATACTTCGGACGGTTCTTGCATTCATTCGGCAAGCTAGTCTAATAATTTCACACGATATCGGGATTCATCGCGTTAACCGATATCCATTACAACATATTTATATATACGTTCCAAGTGTTGTGAAAAGTGGCGAAATAAATAAAAATAGATAACTGGAAACTACAGTTATTTCACTCTAACCACCCCTATTGTCGTAACTGAAATCAGGGGATCGCTCTGCTCGTGGTGTCGATCAGTAGATCGTAACGGGAATTTACGACTCCCGTTGACGCTCCTAACGGAGACTCGTCTCCCCGCGACTGGACGAACAAACACGCGATATAATTCGATTCTACGTGTGGATTAAACGTTTTTATCGTTCGAATTTGTTTAGAAAAAAATTTTCATTCCAAGGATTTTTTCGAGTTATTTCATTAAAAAGCGTTATAAAGCACAAATATTTTTACACAAATCGCGATATATTTCGATTCTACGCGTGGATTAAACGTTTTTATCTTTCGAATTTGTTTAGAAAAAAATTTTCATTCCAAGGGTTTTTTCGAGTTATTTCCTTAAAAAGCGTTATAAAGCACAAATATTTTTACACAAATCGCAATATAATCCAATGGTAGAAATACTATTTTCAGTATAAAAATTAAATAAATTAAAATTCATCAACTTGAAATAGATGATAAATGTTGAGTTTTAGGTGAAATTAGAGGGGAGATTGAATCTTAAAATTGAAATTTATATTAACGTAAACAATCAAAAGTATCGATAGTTATTGAACAAAAAATTATTGAAAAAGGTTCGTTACAAAGTTTGTTTTTAGAAAATTTATGTTTTAAATATAATAATTTTAATATATTAGTAAAATAATTTCATAATATAAGAATTTTAATTTCCAATGGTAGAAATATTATTTTCAAAATAAAAATTAAATAAATCAAAGTTTATCAACTTAAAATAGATGATAAATGTTGAGTTTTAAGTAAAATTATAGGGGAGATTGAATCTAAAAATTGCAATTTATATTAAAGTAAACAATCAGAAGTATCGGTAGTTATTGAACAAAGATTATTGAAAGAGGTTCATTATAATGTTTGTTTCTATAAAATTTAAATTTTAAATTTAATAATTTTAATATAGTAGTAAAATAATTTCATAATATAAGAAATTTAATTTCCAATGGTAGTAATATTATTTTCAAAATAAAAATTAAATAAATTAAAATTTATCAACTTAAAATAGATGTTAAATGTTGAGTTTTAAGTAAAATTAGAGGGGAGATTGAATCTAAAAATTGCAATTTATATTAAAGTAAACAATCAGAAGTATCGATATTTATTGAAAGAAAATTAATGAAAAATGTTCGTTATAATGTTTGTTTTTATAAAATTTAAGTTTTAAATTTAATAATTTAAATATAGTAGTTAAATAATTTCATAATATAAGAAATTTAATTTCCAATGGTAGTAATATTATTTTCAAAATAAAAATTAAATAAATTAAAATTTATCAACTTAAAATAGATGTTAAATGTTGAGTTTTAAGTAAAATTAGAGGGGAGATTGAATCTAAAAATTGCAATTTATATTAAAGTAAACAATCAGAAGTATCGATATTTATTGAAAGAAAATTAATGAAAAATGTTCGTTATAATGTTTGTTTTTATAAAATTTAAGTTTTAAATTTAATAATTTAAATATAGTAGTTAAATAATTTCATAATATAAGAAATTTAATTTCCAATGGTAGTAATATTATTTTCAATATAAAAATTAAATAAATTAAAATTTATCAACTTAAAATAGATGATAAATGTTGAGTTTTAAGTAAAATTAGAGGGGAGATTGAATCTAAAAATTGAAATTTATATTAAAGTAAACAATCAAAAGTATCGATAGTTATTGAACAAAGATTATTGAAAGAAGTTCCTTATAATGTTTGTTTTTATAAAATTTAAATTTTAAATTTAATAATTTTAATGTAGTAGTAAAATAATTTCATAACATAAGAATTTTAATTTCCAATGGTAGAAACATTATTTTCAAAATAAGTATTAAATAAATTAAAATTTATCTACTTAAAATAGATGATAAATGTTGAGTTTTAGGTAAAATTAGAGGGGAGATTGAATCTTAAAATTGAAATTTATATTAACGTAAACAATCAAAAGTATGGATAGTTATTGAACAAAAAATTATTGAAAAAGGTTCGTTACAATGTTTGTTTTTAGAAAATTTATGTTTTAAATATAATAATTTTAATATATTAGTAAAATAATTTCATAATATAAGAATTTTAATTTCCAATGGTAGAAACATTATTTTCAAAATAAAAATTAAATAAATTAAAATTTATCAACTTAAAATAGATGATAAATGTTGAGTTTTAAGTAAAATTAGAGGGGAGATTGAATATAAAAATTGAAATTTATATTAAAGTAAACAATCAGAAGTATCGATAGTTATTGAACAAAAAATTGCTGAAAAAGTTTCCTTATAATGTTTGTTTTTATCAAATTTAATTTCTAAATTTAATAATTTAAATATAGTAGTAAAATCATTTCATAATATATGAATTTTAATTGCCAATGTTAGAAACATTAATTTCAGAATAAAAATTAAATAAATTAAAATTTATCAACTTATGATAGATGTTAAATGTTGAGTTTTAAGTAAAATTAGAGGGGAGATTGAATCTAAAAATTGAAATTTATATTATAGTAAACAATCAGAGGTATCGATATTTATTGAAAGAAAATTAATGAAAAATGTTCGTTATAATGTTTGTTTTTATAAAATTTAAATTTTAAATTTAATAATTTTAATATTGTTGTAAAATAATTTCATAATATAAGAATTTTAATTTCCAATGGTAGAAATATTATTTTCAGACTAAAAATTAAATAAATTAAAATTTATCGACTTAAAATAGATGATAAATGTTGAGTTTTAGGTAAAATTAGAGGGGAGATTGAATCTTAAAATTGAAATTTATATTAACGTAAACAATCAAAAGTATGGATAGTTATTGAACAAAAAATTATTGAAAAAGGTTCGTTACAATGTTTGTTTTTAGAAAATTTATGTTTTAAATATAATAATTTTAATATATTAGTAAAATAATTTCATAATATAAGAATTTTAATTTCCAATGGTAGAAACATTATTTTCAAAATAAAAATTAAATAAATTAAAATTTATCAACTTAAAATAGATGATAAATGTTGAGTTTTAAGTAAAATTAGAGGGGAGATTGAATATAAAAATTGAAATTTATATTAAAGTAAACAATCAGAAGCATCGATATTTATTGAAAGAAAATTAATGAAAAATGTTCGTTATAATGTTTGTTTTTATAAAATTTAAGTTTTAAATTTAATAATTTAAATATAGTAGTAAAATAATTTCGTAATATAAGAATTTTAATTTCCAATGGTAGAAATATTATTTTCAAACTAAAAATTAAATAAATTAAAATTTATCGACTTAAAATATATGTTAAATGTTGAGTTTAGGTAAAATTAGAGGGGAGATTGAATCTAAAAATTGAAATTTATATTAACGTAAACAATCAAAAGTATCGATAGTTATTGAACAAAAAATTATTGAAAAAGGTTCGTTACAATGTTTGTTTTTAGAAAATTTATGTTTTAAATATAATAATTTTAATATATTAGTAAAATAATTTCATAATATAAGAATTTTAATTTCCAATGGTAGAAATATTATTTTCAAAATAAAAATTAAATAAATTAAAATTTATCAACCTAAAATAGATGTTAAATGTCGAGTTTTAGGTAAAATTAGAGGGGAGATTGAATCTAAAAATTGAAATTTATATTAAAGTAAACAATAAGAAGTATCGATAGTTATTGAACAAAGATTATTGATAGAGGTTCATAATAATGCTTGTTTTTATAAAATTTAAATTTTAAATTTAATAATTTTAATATAGTAGTAAAATAATTTCATAATATAAGAATTTTAATTTCCAATGGTAGAAATATTATTTTCAAAATAAAAATTAAATAAATTACAATTTATCAACCTAAAATATATGATAAATGTTGAGTTTTAGGTAAAATTAGAGGGGAGATTGAATCTAAAAATTGAAATTTATATTAAAGTAAACAATCAGAAGTATCGATAGTTATTGAACAAAGATTATAGAAAGAGAAACAATCAGAAGTATCGATATTTATTGAAAGAAAATTAATGAAAAATGTTCGTTATAATGTTTGTTTTTATAAAATTTAAATTTTAAATTTAATAATTTTAATATAGTAGTAAAATAATTTCATAATATAAGAATTTTAATTTCCAATGGTAGAAATATTATTTTCAAAATAAAAATTAAATAAATTAAAATTTATCAACCTAAAATAGATGATAAATGTTGAGTTTTAGGTAAAATTAGAGGGGAGATTGAATCTAAAAATTGAAATTTATATTAAAGTAAACAAGCTGAAGTATCGATATTTATTGAAAGAAAATTAATGAAAAATGTTCGTTATAATGTTTGTTTTTATAAAATTTAAGTTTTAAATTTAATAATTTAAATATAGTAGTAAAATAATTTCGTAATATAAGAATTTTAATTTCCAATGGTAGAAATATTATTTTCAAACTAAAAATTAAATAAATTAAAATTTATCAACTTAAAATAGATGTTAAATGTTGAGTTTTAAGTAAAATTAGAGGGGAGCTGGAATCTAAAAATTGAAATTTATATTAAAGTAAACAATCAGAGGTATCGATAGTTATTGAACAAAGATTATTGAAAGAGGTTCATTATAATGTTTGTTTTTATAAAATTTAAATTTTAAATTAAATAATGTTTATATAGTAGTAAAATAATTTCATAATATAAGAATTTTAATTTCCAATGGTAGAAATATTATTTTCAAAATAAAAATTAAATAAATTAAAATTTATCAACTTAAAATAGATGAAAAATGTTGAGTTTTAGGTAAAATTAGAGGGGAGATTGAATCTAAAAATTGAAATTTATATTAAAGTAAATAATCAGAAGTATCGATAGTTATTGAACAAAAAATTACTGAAAAAGTTTCCTTATAATGTTTCTTTTTATAAAATTTAAGTTTTAGATTTAATAATATTAATATAGTAGTAAAATAATTTCATAATATAAGAATTTTAACTTCCAATGGTAGAAATATTATTTTCAAAATAAAAATTAAATAAATTAAAATTTAACAACTTATAATAGATGATAAAAGTTGAATTTTAAGTAAAATTAGAGGGGAGCTGGAATCTAAAAATTGAAATTTATATTAAAGTAAACAATCAGAGGTATCGATAGTTATTGAACAAAGATTATTGAAAGAGGTTCATTATAATGTTTGTTTTTATAAAATTTAAATTTTAAATTAAATAATGTTTATATAGTAGTAAAATAATTTCATAATATAAGAATTTTAATTGCCAATGGTAGAAATATTATTTTCAAAATAAAAATTAAAGAAATTAAAATTTATCAACTTAAAATAGATGTTAAATGTTGAGTTTTAAGTAAAATTAGAGGGGAGATTGAATCTGAATATTGAAATTTATTTTAAAGTAAACAATCAGAAGTATCGATATTTATTGAAAGAAAATTAATGAAATATGTTCGTTATAATGTTTGTTTTTATAAAATTTAAGTTTTAAATTTAATAATTTTAATATAGTAGTAAAATAATTTCATAATATAAGAATTTTAATTTCCAATGGTAGAAATATTATTTTCAAAATAAAAATTAAATACATTAAAATTTATCAACTTATGATAGATGTTAAATGTTGAGTTTTAAGTAAAATAAGAGGGGAGATTGAATCTAAAAATTGAAATTTATATTAAAGTAAACAAGCTGAAGTATCGATATTTATTGAAAGAAAATTAATGAAATATGTTCGTTATAATGTTTGTTTTTATAAAATTTAAGTTTTAAATTTAATAATTTTAATATAGTAGTAAAATAATTTCATAATATAAGAATTTTAATTTCCAATGGTAGAAATATTATTTTCAAAATAAAAATTAAATACATTAAAATTTATCAACTTATGATAGATGTTAAATGTTGAGTTTTAAGTAAAATAAGAGGGGAGATTGAATCTAAAAATTGAAATTTATATTAAAGTAAACAAGCTGAAGTATCGATATTTATTGAAAGAAAATTAATGAAATATGTTCGTTATAATGATTGTTTTTATAAAATTTAAGTTTTAAATTTAATAATTTCAATATAGTAGTAAAATAATTTCATAATATAAGAATTTTAATTTCCAATGGTAGAAATATTATTTTCAAAATAAAAGTTAAATACATTAAAACTCATCAACTTAAAATAGATGATAAATGTTGAGTTTTAGGTAAAATTAGAGGGGAGATGGAATCTAAAAATTGAAATTTATATTAAAGTAAACAATCAGAAGTATCGATAGTTATTGAACAAAGATTATAGAAAGAGAAACAATCAGAAGTATCGATATTTATTGAAAGAAAATTAATGAAAAATGTTCGTTATAATGTTTGTTTTTATAAAATTTAAATTTTAAATTTTATAATTTTAATATAGTAGTAAAATAATTTCATAATATAAGAATTTTAATTTCCAATGGTAGAAATATTATTTTCAAAATAAAAATTAAATAAATTAAAATTTATCAACCTAAAATATATGATAAATGTTGAGTTTTAGGTAAAATTAGAGGGGAGATTGAATCTAAAAATTGAAATTTATATTAAAGTAAACAAGCTGAAGTATCGATATTTATTGAAAGAAAATTAATGAAAAATGTTCGTTATAATGTTTGTTTTTATAAAATTTAAGTTTTAAATTTAATAATTTAAATATAGTAGTAAAATAATTTCGTAATATAAGAATTTTAATTTCCAATGGTAGAAATATTATTTTCAAACTAAAAATTAAATAAATTAAAATTTATCAACTTAAAATAGATGAAAAATGTTGAGTTTTAAGTAAAATTAGAGGGGAGATTGAATCTGAATATTGAAATTTATTTTAAAGTAAACAATCAGAAGTATCGGTAGTTATTGAACAAAGATTATTGAAAGAGGTTCATTATAATGTTTGTTTTTATAAAATTTAAGTTTTATATTTAATAATTTTAATATATTAGTAAAATAATTTCATAATATAAGAATTTTAATTTCCAATGGTAGAAATATTATTTTCAAAATAAAAATTAAATAAATTAAAATTTATCAACTTAAAATAGATGAAAAATGTTGAGTTTTAGGTAAAATTAGAGGGGAGATTGAATCTAAAAATTGAAATTTATATTAAAGTAAATAATCAGAAGTATCGATAGTTATTGAACAAAAAATTACTGAAAAAGTTTCCTTATAATGTTTGTTTTTATAAAATTTAAGTTTTAAATTTAATAATTTTAATATAGTAGTAAAATAATTTCATAATATAAGAATTTTTATTTCCAATGGTAGAAATATTATTTTCAAAATAAAAGTTAAATACATTAAAACTCATCAACTTAAAATAGATGATAAATGTTGAGTTTTAGGTAAAATTAGAGGGGAGATGGAATCTAAAAATTGAAATTTATATTAAAGTAAACAATCAGAAGTATCGATAGTTATTGAACAAAAAATTACTGAAAAAGTTTCCTTATAATGTTTCTTTTTATAAAATTTAAGTTTTAGATTTAATAATTTTAATATAGTAGTAAAATAATTTCATAATATAAGAATTTTAACTTCTAATGGTAGAAATATTATTTTCAAAATAAGAATTAAATAAATTAAGATTTATCGACTTAAAATAGAAGATAAATGTTGAGTTTTAAGTAAAATTAGAGGGGAGATTGAATCTAAAAATTGCAATTTATATTAAAGTAAACAATCAGAGGAATCGATAGTTATTGAACAAAGATTATTGAAAGAGAAACAATCAGAAGTATCGATATTTATTGAAAGAAAATTAATCAAAAATGTTTGTTATAATGTTTGTTTTTATAAAATTTAAATTTTAAATTTAATAATTATAATATAGTAGTAAAATAATTTCAGAGTATAAGAATTTTAACTTCCAATGGTAGAAATATCATTTTCAAAATAAGAATTAAATAAATTAAGATTTATCGACTTAAAATAGAAGATAAATGTTGAGTTTTAAGTAAAATTAGAGGGGAGATTGAATCTAAAAATTGCAATTTATATTAAAGTAAACAATCAGAGGAATCGATATTTATTGAACAAAGATTATTGAAAGAGAAACAATCAGAAGTATCGATATTTATTGAAAGAAAATTAATCAAAAATGTTTGTTATAATGTTTGTTTTTATAAAATTTAAATTTTAAATTTAATAATTATAATATAGTAGTAAAATAATTTCAGAGTATAAGAATTTTAACTTCCAATGGTAGAAATATTATTTTCAAAATAAAAATTAAATAAATAACATTTATCAACTTAAAATAGATGTTAAATGTTGAGTTTTAAGTAAAATTAGAGGGGAGATTGAATCTAAAAATTGTAATTTATATTAAAGTAAACAATCAGAGGAATCGATATTTATTGAAAGAAAATTAATGAAAAATGTTCGTTATAATGTTTGTTTTTATAAAATTTAAATTTTAAATTTAATAATTTTAATATAGTAGTAAAATAATTTCATAATATAAGAATTTTAATTTCCAATGGTATTAATATTATTTTCAAACTAAAAATTAAATAAATTAAAATTTATCGACTTAAAATAGATGATAAATGTTGAGTTCTAAGTAAAATTAGAGGGGAGATTGAATCTAAAAATTGAAATTTATATTAACGTAAACAATCAAAAGTATCGATAGTTATTGAACAAAAAATTATTGAAAAAGGTTCGTTACAATGTTTGTTTTTAGAAAATTTATGTTTTAAATATAATAATTTTAATATATTAGTAAAATAATTTCATAATATAAGAATTTTAATTTCCAATGGTAGAAATATTATTTTCAAAATAAAAATTAAATAAATTAAAATTTATCAACCTAAAATAGATGTTAAATGTTGAGTTTTAGGTAAAATTAGAGGGGAGATTGATTCTAAAAATTGAAATTTATATTAAAGTAAACAATAAGAAGTATCGATAGTTATTGAACAAAGATTATTGAAAGAGGTTCATAATAATGCTTGTTTTTATAAAATTTAAATTTTAAATTTAATAATTTTAATATAGTAGTAAAATAATTTCATAATATAAGAATTTTAATTTCCAATGGTAGAAATATTATTTTCAAAATAAAAGTTAAATAAATTACAATTTATCAACCTAAAATATATGATAAATGTTGAGTTTTAGGTAAAATTAGAGGGGAGATTGAATCTAAAAATTGAAATTTATATTAAAGTAAACAATCAGAAGTATCGATAGTTATTGAACAAAGATTATAGAAAGAGAAACAATCAGAAGTATCGATATTTATTGAAAGAAAATTAATGAAAAATGTTCGTTATAATGTTTGTTTTTATAAAATTTAAATTTTAAATTTTATAATTTTAATATAGTAGTAAAATAATTTCATAATATAAGAATTTTAATTTCCAATGGTAGAAATATTATTTTCAAAATAAAAATTAAATAAATTAAAATTTATCAACCTAAAATATATGATAAATGTTGAGTTTTAGGTAAAATTAGAGGGGAGATTGAATCTAAAAATTGAAATTTATATTAAAGTAAACAAGCTGAAGTATCGATATTTATTGAAAGAAAATTAATGAAAAATGTTCGTTATAATGTTTGTTTTTATAAAATTTAAGTTTTAAATTTAATAATTTAAATATAGTAGTAAAATAATTTCGTAATATAAGAATTTTAATTTCCAATGGTAGAAATATTATTTTCAAACTAAAAATTAAATAAATTAAAATTTATCAACTTAAAATAGATGTTAAATGTTGAGTTTTAAGTAAAATTAGAGGGGAGATTGAATCTGAATATTGAAATTTATTTTAAAGTAAACAATCAGAAGTATCGGTAGTTATTGAACAAAGATTATTGAAAGAGGTTCATTATAATGTTTGTTTTTATAAAATTTAAGTTTTAAATTTAATAATTTCGATATAGTAGTAAAATAATTTCATAATATAAGAATTTTAACTTCCAATGGTAGAAATATTATTTTCAAAATAAAAATTAAATAAATTAAAATTTAACAACTTATAATAGATGATAAAAGTTGAATTTTAAGTAAAATTAGAGGGGAGCTGGAATCTAAAAATTGAAATTTATATTAAAGTAAACAATCAGAGGTATCGATAGTTATTGAACAAAGATTATTGAAAGAGGTTCATTATAATGTTTGTTTTTATAAAATTTAAATTTTAAATTAAATAATGTTTATATAGTAGTAAAATAATTTCATAATATAAGAATTTTAATTTCCAATGGTAGAAATATTATTTTCAAAATAAAAATTATATAAATTAAAATTTATCAACCTAAAATAGATGTTAAATGTTGAGTTTTAAGTAAAATTAGAGGGGAGATTGAATCTAAAAATTGAAATTTATATTAAAGTAAACAATCAGAAGTATCGATAGTTATTGAACAAAAAATTACTGAAAAAGTTTGATTATAATGTTTGTTTTTATAAAATTTAAGTTTTAGATTTAATAATTTAAATATAGTAGTAAAATCATTTTATAATATATGAATTTTAATTGCCAATGATAGAAACATTAATTTCAGAATAAAAATTAAATAAATTAAAATTTATCAACTTAAAATAGATGATAAATGTTTAGTTTTAAGTAAAATTAGAGGGGAGATTGAATCTAAAAATTGAAATTTATATTAAAGTAAACAATCAGAAGTATCGATAGTTATTGAACAAAAAATTACTGAAAAATGTTCGTTATAATGTTTGTTTTTATAAAATTTAAATTTTAAATTTAATAATTTTAATATAGTAGTAAAATAATTTCATAATATAAGAATTTTAATTTCCAATGGTAGAAATATTATTTTCAAAATAAAAATTAAATAAATTAAAATTTATCAACTTATGATAGATGTTAAATGTTGAGTTTTAAGTAAAATTAGAGGGGAGATTGAATGTAAAAATTGAAATTTCTATTAAAGTAAACAATCAGAAGTATCGATATTTATTGAAAGAAAATTAATGAAAAATGTTCGTTATAATGTTTGTTTTTATAAAATTTAAGTTTTAAATTTTATAATTTTAATATAGTAGTAAATTAATTTCTTAATATAAGAATTGTAATTTCCAATGGTAGAAATATTATTTTCAATATAAAAATTAAATAATTTTATTATCTACAATATTCCACTGACACTTTTTCACGTATGATAAATAATTTTTAAGATATAGAGGAAATGTAAGAAAAACTCCCGTTTTTTTTATTTAATCGATATGATGTTTATAAAGTTATAAAGTTGCTTGTCTTGTAGATTAGATTATATAGATTATATAGTAACATGATCTAATCTATATCGTTCCGAATCATATGATACAAAAACGTTTCTACCAAGAATTTGTTTCTAATACAATCAGATTATATTCGATTATATTATACAATCAGAATACATATCAGTTTATTTCAAACAGAATATTCGTAGGAGAGCCGTTCCTCTCGTTTTGTATCGAGTCAGAGACCGGCTGAGCATCTTAGGAGTAACGATAGTGAAATGCAATTCAAATTGTATAATTGAGAAATATTACAAACCGTTGTAAAACGTATATTACTTACAGATTATCCAAAGTGAAAAGGTGTAAATTTGGCTGTATGTTATAGTTTCGGTTCACGATAAGGATCCCGATATTCTTCTTATTGATTCTTAGGAAACATGCACGTGTGACGATAACTCGACTTGATGATGCTGCACGACGCATGTACAATGATAAGGAATAAGGACGTCTTTCAGCTTCTTTTCATTTCTGGCTAGTATCACGCGCCGACACCGATAACAAAGATCAGCTATATTCTTTTTAATAGAACCATCCATTTTTTAACACGTTAATCAATCTGTTAATCAATCTGCATTTCTCATAAAAGGATAGTGACCTTTTATGTCGAGAAACCATTAGTACTGAACGAAAAACCTTTGGAAAAGCTGAATAATATAAATAAAATAATTAAATTTTAGGTTTTTGTCGTTTTTTATCACTATAATATTAATTATTTGTATTGAGGGTATTATAATTATATACTATAATAGTATATAATATTATAATTTACAACTGCATAATGTTATATAGTGCTTTAAGTTAATAATGTTATATATTAAGACGTCCTTAGTGAGGAGTCCCCACACTTCTAGCAGCAAAATGACGTTCGGTCCCGCGCGATTCTTCTGACGATGGATATAATAGCACGTACATGTTCCGTATACTTTGTAGTTGCGGGCGACTGACTTGTCGAGGTAAGTCGCAACTTTAGAGTCGCGCGCGATCCTTAATCGCGGTAGTACGAATAAAAATTGTGCCATATTCGACAATGGATTTTATAATCGCGTGGCTAGTCGCAAATGGAAAGCACGCTTCAGACGGCAACGTTGGAAGACCAGAAAAATAAAGCTGTTCTGTCTCACAAAAGAAAGATACGTACATATGTGTTTCCTTATTCTTTCAAATTTTGGCGCTGCTGCGCCAATTTACGGCTATTAAAATATGGAGAGGACTTGGAGAGGTATTATAAGGAACTTTATTCTGATATTCACGTAATTGCTCGCCATGTGTGATACTCGCCAGAGATCTAGGGCATAAGATTTTCACACTGCGCTTCTCTCTTTTCTCTCAACGGAGTCCTAGGCCATCGTACGACGCTCGCATACATACTACGAAGGGGATACATACTTGTGTGTGGTTGTGCTATACGTTACCTCCCTCTCGCACGTACAATACAGATGTACCATATGCCGCTCTTAGTTTGAAAAACCTGACTATGAAGTGGGAAAGGTGATAAATGATGAACTTTTGACAATACTGATAACGAGTCAACAGTTCAGTACTTTCCTCAGAAATGCGTTCGGTTGCCGTCGATCGTTTGGTAGTCGACATATTATCTTTGAAGAGAACGCTTTGTATATAGTAAGTATCTATACTAATAAATTACATGTATGCCTTTAACATTATCATTTTGTATAGTGCTTCTCCCTATAATATATATTAATATATAATATAAAATTTAAAATTCATTTCTGGTGACTTAAAGGACATAAGTATAACTTGTATGACTTGTGTATGGCTGTGCATTACGTTATTTGCAAATTAATTAGCAACAGTAATTAATTTAAGTTTCTAGTATTATCGTAATATTAAATGATTATTCTTAGGAAGAAAATTACTCTGTACGTGCACGTATCTTAAGTTGCTAAAAGTTAAATTACAACAAGACATGTAATGGGTTAATAGTGTACGATAATTAAAAAGAGTGTCATTTTTTATAAATTACGAAAAAGTTACTTATATCTGAACTAAGAAATGTCATAAATATCATAAAACGGAAGCAGAAGAAATAAAATTGAAAGATAGAATGAGAAAGAGTAATATTTTAAACGTGAAGGTTAGGTGTTAAATTCTACTCAAATCAAATAAAATATTTAATTAAATATAAAAAGAAGTTAAAGTATTTACTTGGTTATGTTTATTCCAAATTGTTTGTTTCGATATAATTTTTGCAAAATATTAAACAATATATACTTACGTAAATAAGAATATTACTTTCAAAGTCGAAACAATCATATAAACATTTATGTACATGCATTATAAATTCATAATTTTATTTTATATACTTTGTTTCAGATAGAGAAATGAACATTTTTTTGCTCATTAGCAGTTGGTAGATAATGATGTTAAATCATGTGACGTAATTTGATATGCTAGTTCCCTTAGATGGGAACACTATCATGCATGTATACAACTTTCCAGTGAAGCAAATAAGAAGAGAAACCTTTGTTTGAGTTAATGAATTAAAAACTATTTGAAAGTGGTCTGTAGAACAGTATAAATCAGAGAGATGACAACCGAAGTTACATAGTCACAACCTTTCGAAAACTTAAAAGAATTATTCGATAACGTGGGTAATTTGAAACCATGACCGGAAATTGAATAACTACGAGATTCAACTGATTATGTGTACAGTGGTTTAGAAATAAGCGCAGAAAGAATGCAGTTAGAAAAATTGGATAGAGAAGTACATCCTAAAACGTTGCTTTGTCATGATATGAAAGGTGGCTGCCTAGAAGACAGGTAATAGAAATCGCTATATATTTATCAATTCATATATTATACATAATATACCCGTGATTTTTCAGATTTATATATCGATCAGAATCTTATGATTCTTACCTATTTTATCACTGGAGTGTTATTGACACGTTTGTGTATTTTAGTCATCGTTTCATAACTGCGCCACCTTTTGGGTGGATTAATGTAGCACATAATCATGGTGTAAAAGTTCTTGGTACTGTAATTACGGAAAGAGAAGGTACCTGGGATGTAATATTTGAATCTCAGGAAGAAGTAAGAAGATTTGCAGATGCACTAATATTTGTTGCAAAATTTTATAAATTCGATTTTATAAGTCTGGTTATTAAATATTGAAAATACCATTAAAAGTGAGCAAGTTAATAATTTAATTTATTTTGTAAAATATCTAACAGAAAATATTCGTGAAGCAATTAGAAATTCTGAAATTATATGGTACGACGGCGTAACCAATGAAGGAAAATTCAATTGGCAAAATGAGCTTAATTACAATTGTTTCTGTTTGTAAATTTTATTTAATGTTCTGAATACAATGTTTCAGAGATTTCTTTTTAAACTGCGATGGCATTTACTTGAATTATAACTGGACGAAATCAAAATTGGAAAACGGTTTGGCACTTGCAAAAAATCACAGCAGAGATATTCATGATATTTATGTAGGACTTGATATTTGGGGAAGATGTTGTCCTGGTGGTGGTGGATTTAATTCAACATATGTAATTACAATATTACTTATTTTATTGTATCATATAGTCATTTAATATTTCATTAAACCATTATAATCTACAGGCTTTACCAAAAATACGACACTAAGGACTTTCTGTCGCGCTTTTTGGTCCAGGTTGGACTCACGAATTTTTCGTATCTAAGACATTCCAAGAAATAGAAGATCTATTTTGGGCACAGTTGTTTCCTTATTTATATGTTCATGTACCTATCTACGAAGAAGAAGTATTCAAAACATCATTTTGCCGCGGCAGTGGTAGCTTGTATTATCGCTGTGGTCAGGTACATTAAATATCTCACATTATTTTTAACAAACTGAATTTATCATAAAAGATATAACTTAGAAAACACGAAGTTGGCACCCTGCTGGGGGTAGCCACCCACACGCTATGTTTATTTTTATTTTATTTTTTTTATTACCGATGAGATATAACACTTTACCAAATGTCCTTCAGGACAAATTGTAAAAACCAAAATAAACTATATATATAGTAAAACTGAATTTATTACATGAATATATTATAACTGAAATGTACATATTTTATGCAGGCACTATATGAAAAGGATGGGAAAAGATTTAAACACAAACCATTTTACAATTTATCCCTGCAAAATCCACAAATATCAGTACCTATACCGCACGTGAAATTTACATCATCGCCTCAACTTCCAGAACCGAAAAGTGAAAACGATCGAAATGAGTGTTCAAAAGAACCGATACAATATGTTTATGAAACGAGGAAGAATGTTATTCGAATATTAAAAAATGTTGTAAATATTGAAAATAAAATGCCAATGCATCGAACTGTCAGAATTTGATATCTTTGTCCACGGGGATAAGACCACTGAGACAACAGGAACAACATAGAGGTCGTCCTCCAGACCATAAATAATAATAATCTTTAAAATTGCTACAGGACAAACACCGAATCTTCCGCACCTTAGATCGGCTGAAGAAGCGCTTCGGCACTCTATGTTACTCTATCCCATCGGTCATCGAACACGGCAAGGGATATAGAGCCATAAAAATGCTTATCAGTAAGGCCTCTGACAGATCCCGAGTTCTCTGCACTCAGAGAATTAAAGATTCCAAAACCACGTTTCCGCAAGTAAGACGAATGCTATACCTCTTGATCGGCGCCCTCAAATTTTCTTCGGACGATTCTCACCGTCTTCCATAGTTGAATAACCTCCTCGTGTGACAGAACAGAAGATACATCGTTACTGGTACCAAGTCGACAAATAAGTCCACTTTGTGACGTCTCCGGTACCGCCGGCTTCCCAGGACTTACTAGTAACGCGATGACATGCCAAGAATAAACGTCTACGCAACACGTGCTTCTGTTATTCACGATCTTGTGTCGTTTCTTCCTTTCAAGTTATAAACTGTTCTTTGTACAGGTCTTTAATTAGTATTGTGCTTGCGTGCTATTTCATCACTTCAAACTTGTTAAACTTTTATCACTCGTTCCAACAGCACTTGTTATTTGTACGTAGCGAAGCATTCTTTATCCGGTCTCCTTTCTACCGCGCGAAAAGTTTCGTGAATCCCACAAGACTACTGGGGACAAATTTTGGAAGTGTGCGCCGAAATGTGTATGATGATATTCTCAGATTCCCAAATTTCATAATCTTGAAAATGCAGATTTTCGTTGAGCCGCTGGAACAGGGTCTGTACCTTCACCTGAGGAAACAGGGCTAGTAACCGCTCCGGCTCTGATGTCTCAGAGAATTATTTCACATCGGTAGATTCGTTAACGATTCAATTTAAGTTGCTGAATGGGATAGGTTATCAGGCTTCGATATCTTCAACGCAGTACCAATATAGCTATAGCTCCCGCAAAGATGCACATTCTTCTTCTCCTTGATGCTCAATGATCTCTTGTATCAGCATACTTTTCTAAGATATGGAAGATGGGGAAAGTAGTTCCCTTGCTGGGGAAGGATAAGAACAAACCAAATCCAGCCAGGTACAGATCAACGAGTTTGCTGTTTGCAGAGTATCCATTAGTAAGGTCTTTGAGAGTGTGATACAGAGACTCATACCGTTTCATTGCAAACAGGCTGCCGTTCCTCCCGATCAGCAATTTGGCTTCCGGATCAAATACAGTAAGGTCCACGCCATAATAAAATTCGTGACAGGCGTCTGCTGGTAGCAAAACTCTACTCATAGTCCTGGAAAGGGATTTTGACATGTTTCGATCGAGCGGTTTGCTATAAAAGCTGATACGATACGGTTTCTTTAAACATGCAGTTCAGGTGATTTGGTCCACAATCTTCGAAATGTGTCTCATTGGATGTCAAGCTCGAATATCGTCTTCGGAGTGAATAACTGTCTGCAACAGGGAACGTTCAACACCTCCATCCTGTTCAATTTGTATTTTAGTCGTGCTTCGAGCCTCTTCCATCTGAATAGCGACTTCAACCTATGCGCGTTAGTATTTGCCAATGGCCTCCTCATTTACGCGACGGGAATGTATTCATCCAAAATTAATTCCAAGCTACAGGAAATTTTCGATCGAATTATGGTTTGCTGTGGTAACTGAAAGTTCCGTACATTCTCGCTGATTTCTTATCACCGGCAATAGCCCCTATCCGTTCCGCATAAGAAAATGGTCAAATATCCCGGTATATATTTGTATTGCAAATTACAGATTACACAGCACGTTAAGACGCAAATGTAAAATAAATCAGAAAAGACTATTATAGCAAATAAAGGTTCGGTCCTCTCAAAGCATCTCTGCGTGAAATGTAGTCTTTTGTTGTACAAATTGCTGTCACCAATCCTATCCCGACTTATGCCTGTCCGATTTGGCTAAATGTCACAACGAGTCAGATGGACCAGCTCAGGCGTTTCAAACGGTAATGTCCGGGGCATTGCATGGGGCTGTATCGCACGAGCTATTTTACATACCAATACAAATATTTTACATAATTTTATATACTATATACAAGTTGCACATAGCTTTTAAATCTCTTGTATCTGTAGGACGCGATGAGAGTGCCATGGACTCTCAGTTGACCTGTTTATGTTAGAATTAGCGAAGAATCATAGAGTCAAAGTACGTCTAATCGTCGATCAACTTTGGTGGAGATTCATTAGATCCAAATCATTACTTGTATTATTTTTTTTAAATGAATTCAAAGTAGAGTATGCACTATCTATTTTCCACTTCAGGATTGATATTTCAACAAAACTGCGCGCATGCATAAACCATGATAAATAATTTACGACTGTAACTATAATGCATTTTTATATGCTACTGAGAACACCTACACTTCGTTAGCAGCGCGATACTAGTAACGATACTAGTGATTTAGTACGGGAATTGCTGGAAATTTTAAGAATAATCACCATTTTGGGCAACTTGTCTGAAAGCTAATTTCTCTGCGATTTCGATGGTATTGTAATATGTTGCAAGGCTCAATATTGTGGACAATTTTGTTTTCCTACACATGTGTAACTGATGATCGTTAGTTTACAAATTATGTAGAAAAAGAAACACACTTTGCAAAAAATTGACAAGCCTTCTATCATCTTGCGATATACTGTACAAAGACGAACACATGCGTATAGGCGAAACAAAAAACGAAGTCAAATACGAAATCAAAACAAAAACCCTAGCGCTCAAAACAAACGATAGTTTCACTCATCTGTTAGATAAACTCGAGCGAGCACCAAAGGTAATAGACAATTTACAAGGCTATAAAACCACGATCGATAAAATAGGCGACGAGATAGAAACCCTTAATTTCGAACACAGAATCAAAGATATACAGTATTGGGGACTAACCACGCTCCAGACATTAGGGTACATAGCATTAGGCATACTAGGTATATATGGATTAAACAAAATAGGGGTATTCGAATGCATCAGGAAATGTATACCGAACAAATTATGTATCAATCTATTGCGCTGCCGAAATGAAACCGTAATCATCAGCCACAATGCGACAGCCCCGCCAGTACCAAGCACCCTGGCCTCGACACCCAACATCCATATTCCAACCGATACATAATTCCTCTTGAGGAAGAGGAGGAATCAGCTGTAATTTTCAAGCCACGTCAAGTCCGATTCAACGAAAGTCTTCTGAAGACAACTTGAGGGACCAAGTTCAATCTAGGAAGGGGGGAATGTCACAGGTGCAAATCAAGCAGCTATATGATAAACCAGTATCCGTTCTCAGGCGCCTGGACGGCATATATGTACGACCAAAGACTGCTCCCACTCCAACGAATAAAAGAATATAAATGCTTCGTTCCAAATCATTCAGTCAGTCTAAAAAAAATTACTTAACTAACTCAAATACCAAAAAATTGTATCATGGCGAAACGAAAACAGTATTGTACAAATTGAGGCAAAAAAAAAAAAATAAAGAACTCGATCTCCTGTTAGGAAGCAAACAAGTTTCTTGCTTTTATCTTAATTTTTACGTGACAGCTGCCTCGGCTGGGCGTGCCCGGTGTCGGAGTGCGTAGGCAGTACGCCGGCGTGGTGCGAGCAATCGATCGCTTGGCGTGCCCGGTGTCGGGGTGTGTAGGCAGTACGCCGGCGTGGTGCGAGCAATCGATCTGGGCAGGGGACCTGAGTGCCAGCAGCCGTAGTCCCTGAGCGACCAGCAGCCGTAGTCCCTGAGCGACCAGCAGCCGTAGTCCCTGAGCGATCAGCAGACTGCACATGTCGGTGGCCATCAGAATTACGTGGGGTTTTCGCATCATTTCGGCGGCGGCAGCGGCAGGGCTCGATGGGCTTTCCGCGTTCGAGCTGCAGACCCTGAGGTGTCGCGAGATCTATCTCCGCAATCGAGGTCTGCTGGGCGAAATTGGAGCGACGGTCGCGGTCTCGGTGGGAGCTGCTCGACAGAAGGCGCGCAGTGGCTGAGGGTACTCGGTTGGAGGAGGTGGCAGAACGGCAGAGGGAGCTTGCTTCCCATCCCGTGAGGATTGGCCGACGAGGTTGCGGCGGTGCCCTGTGTAGGAGTGCGTAGCCAAGACGCCGGCGTGGTGCGAGCAATCGATCTGGGCAGGGGACCTGAGTGCCAGCAGCCGTAGTCCCTGAGCGACCAGCAGCCGTAGTCCCTGAGCGACCAGCAGACTGCACAGGTCGGTGGCCATCAGAATTACGTGGGGTTTTCGCATCATTTCGGCGGCGGCAGCGGTGGGGCTCGATGGGCTTTCCGCGTTCGAGCTGCAGACCCTGAGGTGTCGCGAGATCTATCTCCGCAATCGAGGTCTGCTGGGCGAAGTTGGAGCGACGGTCGCGGTCGCCGAGGCGCGGTCTCGGCGGGAGCTGCTCGACAGATGACGCGCCTTGGCTGAGGGTACTCGGTTGGAGGAGGTGACTTGGTTGTGTTCTGTTTTGAAACTTAGCATGTACAAGAACCTAAAAATTATGGATCTGTTCTATTTGGTTGAATTTAGTATATACAAGAACCACTAAAAATAAGGATTGTCCTATTTGCTTGAAACTTAGCAAATACAAGAACTTGGGGAGCACGAGGCGGGTATGGGTTCTCAGTGCGTAGCATCATGCCCTGAGAAACCCCGATGTATCTGATGTTCACCTATAGTCGGGTGGCGGCTGGTCGGCGCTGTGGCGCCCGTCAGATCGCTGATCCGGTGCGGAGAACTTCGGAGAAGTTGGCGGGCCCATATCTGTCAAGACCATTCACCTCACCTTCACGTGGAGCTCCCCGTCGTCCTGCATCGGTCCCGACCGGGGTAGGGTGCGAAAGAGTGAGTGGCAAAGGAAACGAGGACATGGCTCGTTAACCAAGTAGTATTAATTTTATGCAGGCTTCGTCTTGCAGATTTTCAAAGTGCTTATATTGTTCAGCAGTCCATTTCAAACGGATTTCTATTTCTAGCAGCTGAATCAACGATTTTGCGTTAACGAAATAGTCTCTGATAACGACGATAATATGTGACTTGTCAATCCTAAGAATTGTTAGATGTCCTTGGATTCTGGATTGTTGGATTCTGAAAAATTTGGAGTAAGAAAATTTTCTACCGCATGGAGTTTCCATGGACCTGGTTTGACACTGTCGGTAGAAATTATGCCTCAAGTATGTAACTTCTTTACGCAGAAATTCACTTATATTGGTGGGGAAAGTAAATCCGTAATTTTTCAGGTGATCCAACAATCTTTAAATTTTGACTTTCTGTAGAGACGAAGAGTAGACTATTATATCATTCAAATAATTTTGAATTTATATTTCATTGAATTAATACTTGATATATGTAACGTTGAAATTCATTTGCGAGCTCAAAGATTGAGAAATACTTTACACCACTTAATTGGTCCAGAGTTTCGGTAATTTGTGATAGTGGATACTTGTCGCTTTGTTTTTTCGTTCAGTGTACAGAAATTAATTATCATGCGCCAATGTTCAGTGTCATCGGCATCCGATATTTTCAAAGTGAAGTTATACGATGAAATGGACGGTCTAATTATTTCTTGGAATAACAGAGCTTCAAATTAATGATGTATCTTCTCTTGATTCATCGGTGAGTAGCGGTACTGCCTAGTATATGTTACAATTTCGTTTGTTATATAAATCGAATGGTAAATTCTTCATTCGTTATACCTTACAACTTCCGCAAGTAATAATTTCCTTTATTATTCGGAATTACAATGATGTTCCAAGAGGACAACTTTGGTAGGACAAGTATCTGTAGATACAGTAATATAATCTCAATTTGACCCACCAAAGTTGTATCTGTAGATACAGTAATATAATATCTGCCATAATACATTGCCGAATATTAATGTCATTTACTATATGCATATTATTGGGCTTTTATTGAAACGTTTCGTCAGTGGCTTGCCTGGACAAACATTGAATCTTTGAAAAGTAACTAAGCAGGAACGCCTGCGCTGAGTGCAAGATGGAAATCCCTGACCTCGAAACTAATTATTTATTTGTCAAAAGTAAAATTATTAGGATGATGTTTAATATCGTATAGTATTAGTATCGGTATTCATGTCTATTAATATGTATTAATATTAATTTATAGTATAAGTACATAGTGTTAGGATTTCCACTAGTATATTACGTATGGTAGTAGTATATATATTATTATATATTATCTTTTTAATATATACATGGAATATATTGGTTTATACACATATATCAAATTTAATTATTTCTACATATACCAAAAATACCTTTTTAATACATGGTTTATCCGCGGTAAGTATGGACAGCCCTTTATTGCCTGACGTATTGCAGATACCAAAAATTTGTTACATGGCGATTGTATGGTACAATTAGGGCACATTTTTAACAAAGACTAACTTATTTACATCATTATTCCCCGAGATATGGAGGTAAAGTTCAAATTCAACGTAAAGTTCAAGATAAAATTCAAATGGAACTATATATTGTTCTTCTCATGATTCGATAGTACTTATTTCACAAGATGCAATATTTGATACGTGGAACTTTAGACGCGAACAAGACCACCCAGCCACGCTTTTGACCTACTTGAGAAATGTTTTCCCGGAAAAATCAGTGAATTTATCACACAATATCTCAAAAATTAATTAAAGTCGGTAATATACATGGAAGGTTAATGAGAATTCATCTTGAGAAGCATTATCAAATGATGCGAAAAAAATACATAATTCCAAATAAAAGTTACAAGTTTTAATCTTTCTGATTGAAACGTTATATTTATGTAAAAATAAATTCCCTCTACGATCGATAAATAACAAATAAAAGTAATAAACAAAAAATAAAATTGTATTTGTAAATAACAATTAATCTCGTTACATTAATACACATTGTCTTTAGACTTGTTCAAACAACAAATAATTCGTTTCCGCTTCTTATTTAAACTGTCCGCAAAATTTATTCAATAATATCCAACATTACTCTCAACCAAACAAATCCTGTTTGAAATATTCTTGAATCAATAAATAACTCGAGAATATAATTGGCTTTATAGATTAAAATGAACTATTCTCTATATACAAGAATATTATCTCGCACATCATCATGATCCAATATACTTTTCTTCCTTAGTTTCTCTTTAGTTATTGTTGTTGGATTACAGTTATTTTAGTTACATTTCTAGTTTTATGGTTATTGAAGCGTGCTATTAGTCAGAAGTATTCAAGGAAGGTTCGCTTACCGAACTAGCGCTTCCAAACATTTTGGAAATACTCGCAGGACATATGGAAGCAATTATCACTTGTAGTTTATGATTCGCACGGTCAACTTTTATGAAATCCATTAGGCGAATAGAGGGTGATTAAGAACTGGAAACGAATTACATGCATTAATAACGGTATCTATTACGTCTGGCGACACTCTACCTCGACCAGGCCACACACCGCGGCCAGGCTGGCAACCAGATGTCCGCAAAACATCACGGCGTACCCACAATGGCCTCAAGGACCCATCGTAAATCTTAGCAAATTCCAGCTAAGGTCCTTCAGATCGAACAAACATCTCTCTAGTAATTCGTTTTCTAACAGTTTATTGTTTACTACGAAAAGATTCGGGAAAGTTCGTTTTGTCACGTATGATGCTGTTACGCCACGAGGCTTAGTATAGATCGTATGTATTTCTAACCGTCGAAAAATATACAATGTATCGACCAGCGCATAGTTGTCGCCAAGTAGCGAGTTCCAGAAACGTCGATTTCGGTCCGTAGTGGGGGTCGTCTGCCCGAGAAGACAAAGAATTGATCTAAGGGCAATCAGTCTCTTTTGAAGATTCAAACGATTCAAATTTCGTTGTAAGATTTATTCATCTTATATAAATTTAATATTATTTTTCTTTCTTCAATTGTGGTTTCTTTCGTTTTTCTAGACATTATTACTCTTTCTTGGTTTTTTGTTGTTTAATAACTGAAGTCTCCAGTTTCACTGATCGAGTGTTATAATTAAGAAGATTAAAGGAAGTCCTTAAAAGAAAAGGACTGCCAACAAAATATTAGAAGTTTATTATGTAATTAGTTATAAGCGTAAATATTCTACTGTGCCAATAGTTTTGTCCACCCATAAAATGTTCAAAAAATATATTTTTGTTATTATTTTGCGTATTATTTTATTTATATTGTTGCTCTTGTTATGTAATAAACTAGAATAGATAATAAATAAATACGTCAAAAAGTTTTTTGTTTAAATCAATTTGTTTAGTAGTTATAAGCATTTCTATCATAACAATCATGCTGTGCCAATACTTTTGTCCAGCACTGTATCTCGAGAGGTCTGACGATTGAAATTAAAGTCGCTCTTCCGTTTTCGACCTTTCACCATTTGAACTTGCGTTATTCTACTCGAACTTAGAAATTACAATTATTTTCTATCAATTCATATTTCGTTTGTATATCAGTGGTTATAATAAACTTGAACTAATAACTTGTTATATCCGTGTCATAATCAATTTAATTACCTCTGTTATCCTAACCGAAATAGGGGACCGCACATTTCACGGCGTCGATTATCTAATCGTAACGAGAACTTACAACTCCCGTTGACGTGCTTTCTCGCGAACGCGTCTCTCCGCGAGTGAACGAAACAGTATCCAAAAATTTTATTCTTAGTTAAATAAATAAATAAAAGTACAAAAACGTTTTAATGATTTTACGAAAGAAGGTTTAAAACGAAACATGTAAGTTTTGATACTCAAACTTAGTTCTTATCCTTTTTTATCCAATATAACATCGTTTCGTGACATCACAAATATTTATAAACGAAGAAGAAAAGTTATTTATAGAATATCGATTGGCTTCGACAAACCTTCATTATGATCTTTCACCGATTCGAACAAGAAATTTTGCAGTTTTATTTACTAAAGAAAATCACAAAAATATTTCTCAAAATTGGATAAAGAATGAAACGGCATCGTATGAATGGTTTCGAAGCTTTATGTCTCAGAACTCTCAGCTTTCCCTTCATACTCCTGAAGCATTCAGTAAAAGTACGGAGACTTCATTTAGTAAACATAACGTGTTTTATCTTTATAAAAAGTTGCGAATAATATTTCAAAAATATAGCTTCGGTTTAGAATCGATGTATAACAAGAACAAAGTTAGAGTAACCACATAAGCCACAAAAGATAATTCGTCGGAAAGGATAAAAACAAATTACGTAATATTATGTAATAATATATAAATAACACGCCTGTTCTTAACACTAGGTTTACGGGACTCGTCAATTTGACGGATTTCAACACTTCGAAATGAAATATCCCAAAAACCATAGCATTAATTTTAACCATTTTGCATCGTAAATTAATAATCATTGGAAAATTTCCCAACACTATCTTTATAAATTAAACCGATCATCATAAATCTGTAGTCATCATAAATCTTTATAAATTAAACTTATATCTTTTATGAGGTCTATTGGGTGTTTCCTTTTTAGTCTTCTTGCGATGTTTGTTGTGTTGCACGTTTCAGCTGCCAGCTGGTTCGGGTGTGTTTCTGTTCTTATTCTGCATCTTGTTGCGAATCTGGTAATCTCTTCCTTCACCGTTGGTATTCCCAGGTCTTTCCGTATGTCCTCGTTTCTAACGTACCACGGGGCGTTTACCATTGTTCTAAGGATTTTGGCTTGGATTGTTTCTATTTTGTTTATATGGCTCATTGCTGCTGTTCCTCATAGTGGAATTCCGTATGTCCAGATTGGCTTTATGATTATTTTGTATATTTTCAGTTTGTTTTCTGTGCTTAGTTTGGATTTTCGGCTTGTTAGCCAGTGCATTTGTCTCCTTGCTATCTGTATTTTGTCTATTATTGATTTGATGTGCTGTTTCCATGTGAAGCGTGTATCTATGTGAAGTCCAAGGTATTTGACTTGCCTTGTTTGTGTTATTTGCGTGCCGTTCAGGAAGATGTTTGGTGTTATCTGTTTTCTCAATGTGAATGTGATGTGGTTGCATTTGTTAGGGTTAGCTTTGATTTGTTTGTCTTGTAGCCACTTTTCTATTTTTGTGATGTGCTCTTGTAGTATTGTGGCTGCTGTTACAGGGTTAGTGTGCCACCACAGTCCGCAGTGTGCAACCAATACAAACAGGAAGTCTTCGGCTAATGTACCCTCGATGCCATTATACAGATGTATTTAACATTCCTCTTCCTCGCCGATAGTCGGCATTCTAACTAACGACATTCGCGTACATTGCCGCTGAAATCTCTGTTTGGGAAGAATGTAAAATTAAATAACATTATTCATTATTCCTTTAACTATCGTTAAAGAATATAAATGATAATATATGAAATGATATTCTATCTAAATTAATTTTCTTTTAAAGAAAATCCCTTGGTGAGGCCTTCAGCCGGTCCGACACTTCCGGTCTGATTATCTTCTGCTTCTTACCCCTGGAGGTGATCGAGGCCACTGATTCCTCGTCCTCCGATCGGGTTTCAGATATCGAGTCAGCTCTCGTTTTCGACTGTTCTCTGGAGCTATCCCTCGATCTTACTCCATCCTTTGATTTCCCTCTCTCCCCTACTCTTCTGGGGACCCGAAAGATCTCGCTATCGTCCACAGCTGTCAGCGTTTTTACTGCGGGCGGGGAGGATGATGACAACTTCCCCTCCCGACTACTACTTCTACTTCTACTTCCGTTTCTGCTTCTTATCTTTTCTTTTTCGGCTCGCTTCTCCTTGTCCCGTTCCTTCCTATCCGCCTTCGCGGTACCTTCCTTTCATGTAGCTTGCGCTATCGGAGCCTCTTTCATTTCAATGTCCTTCTTCCTCCTCACCAGTCGTGATAACATGAATGGGGGCCTGGTGGTCCACCCCCATCCGGCCACGGTCACAAGCTAACGACACAGCGGGGCCCGCTTGTCCACCCACGTCTGCGCCGGTACTGGGGTATCCCTCCCCTGCACCGTAAACTTCATTATTTATATTTTCCGACATATCATCATTATCTTCATCATCAAGGGTTTGTTTTATGGCGTATGGTTAACGAGCCATACTCTCGTCTTGGTGCCACTCACTCTTTCGCACCCTACCACGGTCGGGACCGATGCAGGGTGACGGGGAGCCCCACGTGAAGGTGACTCCGATTCTATGCTTCTGTTATTTAGACATTCGTTAGTTAATTCTTTCATTAAATCGTTTATCGTAAAAGATATAACTTAGAAAAAACGAAGCTGGCACCCCGCTGGGGGTAGCCACCCATATGCTATATTTATTTTTATTTTATTTTTTTTCACCAATAAGATATAACACTTCGCCAAATGTCCATAAGGACAAATTGTAAAAAACCAAAAAAAAAAAAAAAAAAAAAAAAAAAAAAAATTTAATCGTTTACTATACTAACCGATTCATCTTGAAACTCTGGTATTTTCTCGCTGATAGTTTATTCATTCATGATATGATGCAAATGTACGAGATGTTCGATCTGGTTGACACGAATTTAATATTAATTGATTATATGTTTCGAATACGTATAAAATTAAATAATATTAATAAAATAATTTTACTATAAATTTTAGTTTCGACTGTTACGATTATTTAGATATATTTATGCCCGTAAATTGATAAAAAATTATTTTTTAATTAAATTAAAAGTCGTTATTCATTTTGCAATAGAACTGTGTGAAATGTATAATATTCCTTTGCAACGGTATTAACATTTACATACTTTCCCACTAATATGTTCGCAGCCAAACAAAAAATATTCACTTGTTTAATAGAATAAATATTCTTATAGGTTGTAAACATAAATGAGTAATGAATTTAAATTCAGAATTTCAAGAAATTTCTAAAATTATCCAAATTTATTCGATAAAAAAGAATGTCTTTTTCATTAATTCAGATCTACAATAAAACATGCAAACAACAAAATTTTACAATCAAGTATTATTGACATCTTTGATAAGTTCTTCGATTTTAGATTTTTATTAGCGGTTTGAAATTTTTTACCTTGCTAAACAAACACGGAACATGATTTCTCGCCGATATCCAATTTCCAATATCAGCGAAACAGAAGCAAAAAGCACAGCTGGAACAATATTTTATACACAGTAGAGGCTAGATGGATCAGCTCGTGCAAAGATCGTTTCACCAGATTGCCAGCTTGCGAGCCACAAACCAATTGAGTTTGTTCAATAAGCTTTCTGAACGTCTCGTACAGGTCGTGATTTCTTCGTAGACTCAAGCTACAAGGCCGAACGTATCGACCGTGAACAGAATATGGTTACGTCTCAACTAGGATATGACGAAAGATATGAATGACACGAGTATCATCTATGATCTTATAACGAAGATCCAGAAATATTTAAGCTCTGTTATGCTTCTTCCCTTAAGACGGGTACTCGATCCCGAGACCGAACAGGCCGGGTTTCTCATACCCGACTTGTTAATTCGGACGTTGTAGGCTGACGTCTACAGAATTATATAGTTTTGTTCATCGTTTGTGTATCGCTAACATAGTGGGAAGTAACCGATTCCATTCTTCCATTCTTCTCGTAACGCGTACAACATACCGTACAACAGACAAGAGAACTACAACGATTCCTCATTTAGAGAATTAAAGCACGCGGGATTTATCGTTCAAACTTGCGTTCTAACATCTACGGGTGTCTACATCGAAAGCGTGTGGCCAAATTCGCCGAGAGTTCTCACTTAATCACGATACTTAGTGACGATCGTGGCGACGATTCGTCAGTATGAGGATAGATCGTCGGTAGAGAAAAATTGTACCGCTCAAGCAAGCTTTTTCGTACATCATTGTGAGAAATAAGAATACCCTGACCCACTTTCATGAAAATTAAACTATGATTCACGTATATATACAATACTAACTCTTCATTCGTCATTTTCAAAATCAGAAAAACCACACAAATTTAAACACTGACAACAAAAAGGGAAATTTCATGTTAAATAGAAAGAATATAGTATTACGAACATTAATACGAACGTGACTTTTTCGACGCTTTTAGAATTTCGAGATCACACATCAGACTATATTGGCATTTCTATGTATTGTATGATTTTTGTTGGGAAAATCATAAACATACAAAATTTTTCTGTATATTCTGTAAATCTAAGAGACTCTTTTTGTTAAAATGTTCTTCCATTGAAAAAGATTGTTATTTTATAGAATTTAGAAAAGTTTATGTAATTTCAGAAAACGAATAAAAATAAGTTTACATAAATCAATAATTTGAATATTGTTTACTTCCTTTTTTTACATAGAATTAATAGCAAAGTTATTGTTAATATTCTCCTGTGTGAATTTTTTTCAATTTAAATTGTCGTTTAAATAGAATATTTTTTTTGCATTTATGCAACAGTTAAAAAAGATTATGAACTTAGACACCTTTTAAAAACTTCGAATTAATTTTCAAACTAAAGGTTTAATATATCTCCATTTACGATTTGAAATTTAAGATAATACCAGAACTATCCTTGTTAAAAGCACCACATTTTATAGCCTTTTATAGAAAGAAACTGAAACCAACAGTTCAACATAAGATCATAATTTATCAACTATTTTCTCTGATTTAATTTGCTTAATTCTCGACATTGAAATAGATGCTTTTCGTTTACTGTTATATAAGTTCTTAAAATATGCAAACGAAAAGACTTGTAAATATTTCAAAATTTCACGTAATGCAATATACTTTCATTCGAAAATTTCGTTTTCTTAACTTAGAAGTTAGAAACTGTATTTTGTGTCTTATGTCGTAGTTCTAAGTACTTAAGCTCGAGCCCTAGTTTATCGTACTTTGAAATGGCAGATCCCAAGAGCATAGCACAATGAAAAATAGTCTTAAAGTTATATACTCCTGAGAATCATGTAATTTCAACACGTTCCTTATATTGAATAGTAGAAATTAATGGTAATAACTATTGCTAATTGTAATTAGTCCGTTTGTAGCATGTAACCAATTGCATTTATTACACTATATTCTTAGAAAATAGTATGAACAAATATTTAAAAATTATCAATTACAAGTATATATATGTAGAAGATGAAAGGACACCGGGCCTTCCCCTTGGAATTCTTTGGAAAATTTCCCAACACTATCTTTATAAATTAAACCGATCATCATAAATCTGTAGTCATCATAAATCTTTATAAATTAAACTTATATCTTTTATGAGGTCTATTGGGTGTTTCCTTTTTAGTCTTCTTGCGATGTTTGTTGTGTTGCACGTTTCAGCTGCCAGCTGGTTCGGGTGTGTTTCTGTTCTTATTCTGCATCTTGTTGCGAATCTGGTAATCTCTTCCTTCACCGTTGGTATTCCCAGGTCTTTCCGTATGTCCTCGTTTCTAACGTACCACGGGGCGTTTACCATTGTTCTAAGGATTTTGGCTTGGATTGTTTCTATTTTGTTTATATGGCTCATTGCTGCTGTTCCTCATAGTGGAATTCCGTATGTCCAGATTGGCTTTATGATTATTTTGTATATTTTCAGTTTGTTTTCTGTGCTTAGTTTGGATTTTCGGCTTGTTAGCCAGTGCATTTGTCTCCTTGCTATCTGTATTTTGTCTATTATTGATTTGATGTGCTGTTTCCATGTGAAGCGTGTATCTATGTGAAGTCCAAGGTATTTGACTTGCCTTGTTTGTGTTATTTGCGTGCCGTTCAGGAAGATGTTTGGTGTTATCTGTTTTCTCAATGTGAATGTGATGTGGTTGCATTTGTTAGGGTTAGCTTTGATTTGTTTGTCTTGTAGCCACTTTTCTATTTTTGTGATGTGCTCTTGTAGTATTGTGGCTGCTGTTACAGGGTTAGTGTGCCTGACTAGCACGGCTGTGTTGTCCGCGAATGTCAGTATTTTGCTATTGGTAGTTGTTGGAATGTTGGCCGTGTATAGTGTGTATAGTATGGGTCCTAGGACGCTTCCTTGTGGAACACCTGCTTTGATGTCTTTGGCTTCGGAGTGTGCGTCCTTGATTTTTACTGTGAAGGTTCTGTTGCTTATGTATGATTTTATTATTTGGTATATTTTTTCCGGGAATTGTTTCTTGATTGTTTGAATTAGGCTTTCGTGGTTTATTTAGTCGAATGCTTTCTCTATGTCCATGAATAGGGCTGTACAATATTGTTTGTTTTCTATTATGTGTATTATTTCGTTGACAAGTCTGTGCATTTGTTCTATGGTGGAGTGTTTGTTTCTGAATCCAAATTGATGGTCTGGTATTAATTTTTCCTTCTCTATTATTGGTTTTAGTCGGGCGTATATTACTTTTTCTAGTATTTTGGAGAGCACGGGGAGTAGTGATATTGGTCTGTAGGATGTTGCTTCATGCGGGTCTTTGCCTGGTTTGGGTAACATTATGATTTGTGCCTGTTTCCATAATGTAGGATAATATTGTATTCTTGGTATTGCATTGAATATTATAGTGATTAGTCGTATCGCTTTTGGAGGGAGGTTTTTCAATATTTTGCCATTGATTAGATCGATTTCTAGTGCTTTGTTGTTTTTTGTTTTTTCGATTATATTTCTAATTTCTTGTGCTGTTGTTTTGGGTATGGTGTACTGCTTGTCGATTGCAGTGCAAGTGGCTAGCGCATCGTCGTCCGTATGGCTACTGTGGTTGGTCTAGTCCAAATGAAGATTCCTTACAGGCAGCTAATCATAATGTCAACCAGACACATATATATCTGCTTTCTAAACAAGAAAAATATATCTGTGTGAGGTACATTTATTTAGAGTATAATCATAACTCATGCTATATAAATATTTAATATAATAATGTAATGTAATGACATTACATATCCCTACAATTATTTTATTCTTCTAATAAAATGTTTTTTAGGTTTAATTATTTTTTGTTTTTTATGTTACAAATATTTCAATTTATATTTTGTAGACTTACCATCTTTTCCAGTTGGCAACCAACTCCCTTGATTTATAACGAACGATGGATTTTAAGCCGGTATTATTGCCGAGAACTAGTATTGGTTCGTGTTGACTTCCGTTTGCTATAAACAAGGAAACAACTGTGCCCAAAATAGATCTTCTATTTCTTGGAATGTCTTAGATCCGAAAAATTCGTGAGTCCAACCTGGACCAAAAAGCGCGACAGAAAGTCCTTAGTGTCGTATTTTTGGTAAAGCCTGTAGATTATAACGGTTTAATGAAATATTAAATGACTATATGCTACAATAAAATAAGTGATATTGTAATTACATATGTTGAATTAAATCCACCACCACCAGGACAACATCTTCCCCAAATATCAAGTCCTACATAAATATCATGAATATCTCTGCTGTGATTTTTTGCAAGTGCCAAACCGTTTTCTAATTTTGATTTCGTCCAGTTATAATTCAAGTAAATGCCATCGCAGTTTAAAAAGAAATCTCTGAAACATTGTATTCAGAACATTAAATAAAATTTACAAACAGAAACAATTGTAATTAAGCTCATTTTGCCAATTGAATTTTCCTTCATTGGTTACGCCGTCGTACCATATAATTTCAGAATTTCTAATTGCTTCATGAATATTTTCTGTTAGATATTTTACAAAATAAATTAAATTATTAACTTGCTCACTTTTAATGGTATTTTCAATATTTAATAACCAGACTTATAAAATCGAATTTATAAAATTTTGCAACAAGTATTAGTGCATCTGCAAATCTTTTTACTTCTTCCTGAGATTCAAGTATTACATCCCAGGTACCTTCTCTTTCCGTAATTACAGTACCAAGAACTTTTACACCATGATTATGTGCTACATTAATCCATCCAAAAGGTGGCGCAGTTATGAAATGATGACTAAAATACACAAACGTGTCAATAACACTCCAGTGATAAAATAGGTAAGAATCATAAGATTCTGATCGATATATAAATCTGAAAAATCACGGGTATATTATGTATAATATATGAATTGATAAATATAGCGATTTCTATTACCTGTCTTCTAGGCAGCCACCTTTCATATCATGACCAAGCAACGTTTTAGGATGTACTTCTCTATCCAATTTTTCTAACTGCGTTCTTTCTGCGCTTATTTCTAAACCACTGTACACATAATCAGTTGAATCTCGTAGTTATTCAATTTCCGGTCATGGTTTCAAATTACCCACGTTATCGAATAATTCTTTTAAGTTTTCGAAAGGTTGTGACTATGTAACTTCGGTTGTCATCTCTCTGATTTATACTGTTCTACAGACCACTTTCAAATAGTTTTTAATTCATTAACTCAAACAAAGGTTTCTCTTCTTATTTGCTTCACTGGAAAGTTGTATACATGCATGATAGTGTTCCCATCTAAGGGAACTAGCATATCAAATTACGTCACATGATTTAACATCATTATCTACCAACTGCTAATGAGCAAAAAAATGTTCATTTCTCTATCTGAAACAAAGTATATAAAATAAAATTATGAATTTATAATGCACGTACATCAATGTTTATATGATTGTTTCGACTTTGAAAGTAATATTCTTATTTACGTAAGTATATATTGTTTAATATTTTGCAAAAATTATATCGAAACAAACAATTTGGAATAAACATAACTAAGTAAATACTTTAACTTCTTTTTATATTTAATTAAATATTTTATTTGATTTGAGTAGAATTTAACACCTAACCTTCACGTTTAAAATATTACTCTTTCTCATTCTATCTTTCAATTTTATTTCTTCTGCTTCCGTTTTATGATATTTATGACATTTCTTAGTTCAGATATAAGTAACTTTTTCGTAATTTATAAAAAATGACACTCTTTTTAATTATCGTACACTATTAACCCATTACATGTCTTGTTGTAATTTAACTTTTAGCAACTTAAGATACGTGCACGTACAGAGTAATTTTCTTCCTAAGAATAATCATTTAATATTACGATAATACTAGAAACTTAAATTAATTACTGTTGCTAATTAATTTGCAAATAACGTAATGCACAGCCATACACAAGTCATACAAGTTATACTTATGTCCTTTAAGTCACCAGAAATGAATTTTAAATTTTATATTATATATTAATATATATTATAGGGAGAAGCACTATACAAAATGATAATGTTAAAGGCATACATGTAATTTATTAGTATAGATACTTACTATATACAAAGCGTTCTCTTCAAAGATAATATGTCGACTACCAAACGATCGACGGCAACCGAACGCATTTCTGGTACTGATAATAATAGTATAGTCGCAAGATAGTTGTGTATCCATGTCCAATTATAAAATTTGAAAACCGGCGCTTGGTCTAGCGGCATGTCGCATGTCTCATGGGACATACAATGTATCGCCTACGGTCTACGATGTGAATATATTAATAAACTTAACAAATTTGTTATTATTTTCTCTAGGTAATTTTTCTCCCTCAAGATTCTGAGGAAAGTACTGAACTGTTGACTCGTTATCAGTATTGTCAAAAGTTCATCATTTATCACCTTTCCCGCTTCATAGTCAGGTTTTTCAAACTAAGAGCGGCATACGGTACATTTGTATTGTACGTGCGAGAGGGAGGTAACGTATAGCACAACCACACACAAGTATGTATCCCCTTCGTAGTATGTATGCGAGCGTCGTACGATGGCCTAGGACTCCGTTGAGAGAAAAGAGAGAAGCGCAGTGTGAAAATCTTATGCCCTAGATCTCTGGCGAGTATCACACGTGGCGAGCAATTACGTGAATATCAGAATAAAGTTCCTTATAATACCTCTCCAAGTCCTCTCCATATTTTAATAGCCGTAAATTGGCGCAGCAGCGCCAAAATTTGAAAGAATAAGGAAACACATATGTACGTATCCTTCTTTTGTGAGACAGAACAGCTTTATTTTTCTGGTCTTCCAACGTTGCCGTCTGAAGCGTGCTTTCCATTTGCGACTAGCCACGCGATTATAAAATCCATTGTCGAATATGGCACAATTTTTATTCGTACTACCGCGATTAAGGATCGCGCGCGACTCTAAAGTTGCGACTTACCTCGACAAGTCAGTCGCCCGCAACTACAAAGTATACGGAACATGTACGTGCTATTATATCCATCGTCAGAAGAATTGCGCGGGACCGAACGTCATTTTGCTGCTAGAAGTGTGGGGACTCCTCACTAAGGACGTCTTAATATACAGTGCTGGACAAAAGTATTGGCACAGCAAGATTGTTATGATACAAATGCTTATAACTATTAAACAAATTGATTTAAACAAAAAACTTTTTGACGTATTTATTTATTATCTATCCTAGTTTATTACATAACAAGAGCAACAATATAAATAAAATAATACGCAAAATAATAACAAAAATATATTTTTTGAACATTTTATGGGTGGACAAAAGTATTGGCACAGTAGAATATTTACGCTTATAACTAATTACATAATAAACTTCTAATATTTTGTTGGCAGTCCTTTTCTTTTAAGGACTTCCTTTAATCTTCTTAATTATAACACTCGATCAGTGAAACTGGAGACTTCAGTTATTAAACAACAAAAAACCAAGAAAGAGTAATAATGTCTAGAAAAACGAAAGAAACCACAATTGAAGAAAGAAAAATAATATTAAATTTATATAAGATGAATAAATCTTACAACGAAATTGCACAAATCATAAACAGAAGTCGTTTTACTGTGCGTTCAGTCATAAAACGCTTTAAAAGTGAAGAAAATCTAGAGAATCAAATTAGGAGTGGTCGCCCTTCTAAGGTAACAATTCGAGAAAAAAGGAAAATCGTAAATATTGTAAAGAAGGATCCAAAAACTAATTCGACTGAAATTGCTTCGATGTTAAAAGCTGAGTGTGAAAAAGAAGTAAGTACCAAAACTGTACGTAGGGTATTGAAGGATGCCGGTTATTCTGCCCGTGCAGCACGAAGAAAGCCCTACATCAGTAAAATAAACCAAAAGAAAAGAGTGGAATTCGCGAAAGAGTTTGTTACGAAAGATACTGATTTTTGGGAAAAGATCATGTTTTCAGATGAAAGTAAGTTTAATATTTTTAAATCTGACGGCAGAATATTAGTATGGCGAAAACCCAACACAGAGATGGACGAACTGAATCTGCAAGCCACCATGAAACATGGGGGTGGTGGTTTAATGGTGTGGGGATGTATGGCATCATCGGGTGTAGGAGAACTTATATTCATTGATGAGATAATGGATAAATATGTATATTTAAATATACTCAAGCAAAATCTTTTGAAAAGTACTCAAAAATTAAACCTCCCCAGGGATTTCTATTTTCAGCAGGATCGAGATCCTAAACATATGGCGTATATTGTTCGTCAGTGGATAATATATAATACTGCCCACACATTAAACACACCACCTCAAAGTCCCGATATGAATCCCATTGAGCACGTGTGGAACGAATTGGAAAAAAGAATTAGGAAACATAATATCACAAGCAAGTCTGAACTGAAGAAAGTTCTTCTGCAGGAATGGAGCAATATTGTACCTGAATTCACTAAAAAATTAGTCCACTCGATGCCCAGAAGATTAAAGGAAGTCCTTAAAAGAAAAGGACTGCCAACAAAATATTAGAAGTTTATTATGTAATTAGTTATAAGCGTAAATATTCTACTGTGCCAATAGTTTTGTCCACCCATAAAATGTTCAAAAAATATATTTTTGTTATTATTTTGCGTATTATTTTATTTATATTGTTGCTCTTGTTATGTAATAAACTAGAATAGATAATAAATAAATACGTCAAAAAGTTTTTTGTTTAAATCAATTTGTTTAGTAGTTATAAACATTTCTATCATAACAATCATGCTGTGCCAATACTTTTGTCCAGCACTGTATAACATTATTAACTTAAAGCACTATATAACATTATGCAGTTGTAAATTATAATATTATATACTATTATAGTATATACTATTATAATACCCTCAATATAAATAATATTGTTATTCTTGATTTCCATATTATCTTGGGTCACAGAATTTGCCTGACTTCACAGGGATTTAGAACCATGACGTATATTACACATATATAATATAGATAATATAAGGATAAAGGGAAAATCGAAAGAAAATCGACATACCGTAGGTGTTTCTTTTATTTTGCGTAACTATACAGTAATTTACAGGCAAACATCAAATCCTACGGTTACAACACTGACACGACATTTTATTATATTTTATTTTAATTGGCAGCTGCCAAAATAAAATAAAATAAAATTTTTTTTTTTATTTTGGTTATTTTACAATTTGTCCTTGTGGACATTTGGTAAAGTGTCATATCTTGTAGGTCATATCTTGTAGGTCATATCTTTTTTTCTTCACCTACAAGATATGACACTTTACCAAATGTCCACAAGGACAAATTGTAAAATAACCAAAATAAACAAAAAAAAAATTTTATTTTAACACACAAAACATTTATCTAAAAACCTACATCTAAAACATCTACATTTAAAGCATCTAGTACTAGTATGGGCAACTCCTTCGTCTTTGTCATATGAGTCGCTCTGGTCTATGGCCTATGGTCTATGTTTGAAAATAAGATAACAGAAAAATGTAAAGCCGAAGGACCCTTCTGTTATGCGTCCTAACTGTGGCCGGAGCGGCCACTACTCCACCGGTTAATGTTTGTTCAAAATCCAATACAATCATACTTCCTTCGGGCAGCGGAGAATAAAATATTTCGAGGACCGGAGGTCGGTGGACCTCGTTGTTGTTCCGCCGCCGATATTTAGATCCGCTTACACGGATCATGGATTGATCGGGATAATGGTCTACGATCTGGAACGGAAAGAGAGAATTCATACGTTTAGTCTCGTATGATTGTATGCCATGTTATATTCTTGCGCGAAAAAATGCCACGACAGTTGGATAAGGTAGTTAATACGAATATACGTTGTTACAGGCAGATATATCTCTTTCAGTTTCAGGTTTCGGTTTTGAAAAAATAAAACTTAAAAGCGTGTCAACTACATACGTATACGAGTTTGATTCTCGATTGGACAGAAATAAACAATTGATAGGAGATTATTCAACATGCGAAAATAAATAAAGAATATAGAATAACATTCTTTTTTGTCTGAAATCTCGTTTTCGAGAAAGTCGAATTTGAAAATTTGTTAAATACACATATACCAGGCTAATCTTTTATTCAATATGTTCAAATCGTATTTTCTCAAAAACGAAAACTTAAATGAAAAAGTGTTATTCTACATTTTTTCACTTTTGACTTACTTTTGCATAGAATAATTTCCCGCATTATACATCTATTTGCCTAAATACACTAGGCAAGTTTTCTGACTCGATAATTCTAAAAAACACCTCCGATGTAATAGTTATTCTATTATTATTTTGATAGTTATTATTATTATTTTGGTTATTATTAATATTATTATGTACTATTAGCATTATTTTGGTATGTGGTAGAATAAGTCATAGAATCTTCTTAACTTCATTACTTTTTTTTTTTTTTCGTGGAGGAAATTCGCACGGACACCCGTCGCTTCTACGAGGAAGAGCGGCGTGGTAGTGTCGGACTCCAACCGACCAAAACCTTCACGATTACCGTCCCTATTGCGACTGAGGGGTGCCCGGGAACCGTTGTGGCGACACACCGGGCCCTCCGCGCACAAAATTCTGTCCATATTACGTCTCGCACTCTCCCAGGGGCCGTCCGGATCACCAACCGGACTGCTTGGTGCCTCCCGGGTGCTGGAAGGTCCAGCGCCTAACTTCAATCCCCTTCGGAGGTCGCTGCGGCTCTCGCGCGTCTCCTGTAGGCGCGTCCACCGGCACCGCCGCGCCCTCGTCGGCCAAACCTCTTGGGATGGGACGCCCGCTCCCTCTGCCGCTCTGCCGCCAACGCCACACGCAGGGAGGGCGTGAGCCTATGGGGGCTGGCAAACCCACGTTCCCGCAGCCAGGGGGACCGTCGGAACAAGCGTTCCGCTTACGTGAGTTCCTATGTACTCCGCAAGGATGATCGCCGGGAGTATGCGTGCGCTTAAGTGCGGCCATGCTCTCTCTACGCGGTCATGGGTAGTAGCGCAGCCACGATCCTGACGCGAATGAAGGGACCGCCGGGATAATTCCCTGGGCACAAAAGTGACACACGTCCCCGCTTGCGTGAAGTCCCTTCTTGGTCTGTTGAATGCCCTGTTAGCAGGTCGCAGGGCCAGCAGTGACGTGGCCGTACATCCACACGGTGGTCCCACCAGCGACATAAGCTGGTACCACGGGCAGGATGAGTATTAGCCCGGAGGGAGTAGCGACCCCTCTGCTCGTCCGAAACTGGGTATGGCCTCGTGGTGGCGTGGTTCATAGCCAAATGCTGGTTAGGCGGCCGGTCCCCCGGGTGCGAGGTATCCCCACTCGTACTCCGGAAACGGTTACGCCGGCGGGTGAGCAGCGTACCAACTGCTCCGGAACCGTCCTGGGAGACGGTAGGGCCTAAGGGAAGGTGGCCCCGTTTTACCTTAGACGAGCGAAAGCCCCTGCCAGGCCTAGCTAATAAAGGAAGCAAGTGCACTGGGTGCCTTGTGCGTCGGTCGGGCGTGATCCCGACCCCGATTGGTCCTGTCCGGGGACCCGGGCCCTGTATGAGTATCGACTCTAGGTAAGGGTACCCGTAAAAGATACAAGGAGACTACCTGCCACCAACGCCAACCGAGTACCCTCAGCCACGGCGCATCTTCTGTCGAGCAGCTCCCGCCGAGACCGCGCCACGGCGACCGCGACCGTCGCTCCAACTTCGCACAGCAGACCTCCATTGCGGAGATAGATCTCGCGACACCTCAGGGTCTGCAGTTCGTACGGGGGAAGCCCATCGAGCACCGTCGCCGAAATGATGCGAAACCCGTCGTAATTCTGATGGCCACCGACCTGTGCAGTCTGCTGGTCGCTCAGTGACTACGGCTGCTGGCACTCAGGTCCCCTGCCCAAATCGATTTCTGCACCACGCCGGCGTACTGCCTACGCACTCCTACACAGGGCACCGCCGCACCCTCGTCGGCCAATCCTTACGGGATGGGAAGCCCGCTCCCTCTGTCACTCTGCCACCTCCTCCAACCGAGTACCCTCAGCCACGGCGCGCCTTCCGTCGAGCAGCTCCCGCCGAGATCGCGACCGTCGCTCCAATTTCGCCCAGCAGACCTCGATTGCGGAGATAGATCTCGTGACACCTCAGGGTCTGCAGCTCGAACGCGGGAAGCCCATCGAGCCCCGCCGCTGCCGCTGCCGGAATGATGCGAAAACCCCACGTAATTCTGATGGCCACCGACCTGTGCAGTCTGCTGATTGCTCAGGGACTACGGCTGCTGGTCGCTCAGGGACTACGGCTGCTGGTCGCTCGGGGACTACGGCTGCTGGGATTCAGGTCCCCTGCCCAGATCGATTTCTGCACCACGCCGGCGTACTGCCTACGCACTCCTACACAGGGCACCGCCGCACCCTCGTCGGCCAATCCTCACGGGATGGGAAGCAAGCTCCCTCTGCCGCTCTGCCACCTCCTCCAACCGAGTACCCTCAGCCACGGCGCGCCTTCTGTCGAGCAGCTCCCGCCGAGACCGCGCCTCGGCGACCGCGACCGTCGCTCCAACTTCGCCCAGCAGACCTCGATTGCGGAGATAGATCTCGCGACACCTCAGGGTCTGCAGCTCGAACGCGGGAAGCCCATCGAGCCCCGCCGCTGCCGCTGCCGGAATGATACGAAAACCCCACGTAATTCTGATGGCCACCGACCTGTGCAGTCTGCTGGTCGCTCAGGGACTACGGCTGCTGGTCGCTCAGGGACTACGGCTGCTGGCACTCAGGTCCCCTGCCCAGATCGATTGCTCGCACCACGCCGGCGTACTGCCTACACACCCCGACACCGGGCACGCCAAGCGATCGATTGCTCGCACCACGCCGGCGTACTGCCTACGCACTCCGACACCGGGCACGCCCAGCCGAGGCAGCTGTCACGTAAAAATTAAGATAAAAACAAGAAACTTGTTTGCTTCCTAACAGGAGATCGAGTTCTTTATTTTTTTTTTTTTTTTGTCTCAATTTGTACAATACTGTTTTCGTTTCGCCATGATACAATTTTTTGGTATTTGAGTTAGTTAAGTAATTTTTTTTTAGACTGACTGAATGATTTGGAACGAAGCATTTATATTCTTTTATTCGTTGGAGTGGGAGCAGTCTTTGGTCGTACATATATGCCGTCCAGGCGCCTGAGAACGGATGCTGGTTTATCATATAGCTGCTTGATTTGCACCTGCGACATTCTTCCCTTCCTAGATTGAACTTGGTCCCTCAAGTTGTCTTCAGAAGACTTTCGTTGAATCGGACTTGACGTGGCTTGAAAATTACAGCTGATTCCTCCTCTTCCTCAAGAGGAATTATGTATCGGTTGGAATATGGATGTTGGGTGTCGAGGCCAGGGTGCTTGGTACTGGCGGGGCTGTCGCATTGTGGCTGATGATTACGGTTTCATTTCGGCAGCGCAATAGATTGATACATAATTTGTTCGGTATACATTTCCTGATGCATTCGAATACCCCTATTTTGTTTAATCCATATATACCTAGTATGCCTAATGCTATGTACCCTAATGTCTGGAGCGTGGTTAGTCCCCAATACTGTATATCTTTGATTCTGTGTTCGAAATTAAGGGTTTCTATCTCGTCGCCTATTTTATCGATCGTGGTTTTATAGCCTTGTAAATTGTCTATTACCTTTGGTGCTCGCTCGAGTTTATCTAACAGATGAGTGAAACTATCGTTTGTTTTGAGCGCTAGGGTTTTTGTTTTGATTTCGTATTTGACTTCGTTTTTTGTTTCGCCTATACGCATGTGTTCGTCTTTGTACAGTATATCGCAAGATGATAGAAGGCTTGTCAATTTTTTGCAAAGTGTGTTTTTTTTCTACATAATTTGTAAACTAACGATCATCAGTTACACATGTATAGGAAAACAAAATTGTCCACAATATTGAGCCTTGCAACATATTACAATACCATCGAAATCGCAGAGAAATTAGCTTTCAGACAAGTTGCCCAAAATGGTGATTATTCTTAAAATTTCCAGCAATTCCCGTACTAAATCACTAGTATCGTTACTAGTATCGCGCTGCTAACGAAGTGTAGGTGTTCTCAGTAGCATATAAAAATGCATTATAGTTACAGTCGTAAATTATTTATCATGGTTTATGCATGCGCGCAGTTTTGTTGAAATATCAATCCTGAAGTGGAAAATAGATAGTGCATACTCTACTTTGAATTCATTTAAAAAAAATAATACAAGTAATGATTTGGATCTAATGAATCTCCACCAAAGTTGATCGACGATTAGACGTACTTTGACTCTATGATTCTTCGCTAATTCTAACATAAACAGGTCAACTGAGAGTCCATGGCACTCTCATCGCGTCCTACAGATACAAGAGATTTAAAAGCTATGTGCAACTTGTATATAGTATATAAAATTATGTAAAATATTTGTATTGGTATGTAAAATAGCTCGTGCGATACAGCCCCATGCAATGCCCCGGACATTACCGTTTGAAACGCCTGAGCTGGTCCATCTGACTCGTTGTGACATTTAGCCAAATCGGACAGGCATAAGTCGGGATAGGATTGGTGACAGCAATTTGTACAACAGAAGACTACATTTCACGCAGAGATGCTTTGAGAGGACCGAACCTTTATTTGCTATAATAGTCTTTTCTGATTTATTTTACATTTGCGTCTTAACGTGCTGTGTAATCTGTAATTTGCAATACAAATATATACCGGGATATTTGACCATTTTCTTATGCGGAACGGATAGGGGCTATTGCCGGTGATAAGAAATCAGCGAGAATGTACGGAACTTTCAGTTACCACAGCAAACCATAATTCGATCGAAAATTTCCTGTAGCTTGGAATTAATTTTGGATGAATACATTCCCGTCGCGTAAATGAGGAGGCCATTGGCAAATACTAACGCGCATAGGTTGAAGTCGCTATTCAGATGGAAGAGGCTCGAAGCACGACTAAAATACAAATTGAACAGGATGGAGGTGTTGAACGTTCCCTGTTGCAGACAGTTATTCACTCCGAAGACGATATTCGAGCTTGACATCCAATGAGACACATTTCGAAGATTGTGGACCAAATCACCTGAACTGCATGTTTAAAGAAACCGTATCGTATCAGCTTTTATAGCAAACCGCTCGATCGAAACATGTCAAAATCCCATTCCAGGACTATGAGTAGAGTTTTGCTACCAGCAGACGCCTGTCACGAATTTTATTATGGCGTGGACCTTACTGTATTTGACCCGGAAGCCAAATTGCTGATCGGGAGGAACGGCAGCCTCTTTGCAATGAAACGGTATGAGTCTCTGTATCACACTCTCAAAGACCTTACTAATGGATACTCTGCAAACAGCAAACTCGTTGATCTGTACCTGGCTGGATTTGGTTTGTTCTTATCCTTCCCCAGCAAGGGAACTACTTTCCCCATCTTCCATATCTTAGAAAAGTATGCTGATACAAGAGATCATTGAGCATCAAGGAGAAGAAGAATGTGCATCTTTGCGGGAGCTATAGCTATATTGGTACTGCGTTGAAGATATCGAAGCCTGATAACCTATCACATTCAGCAACTAAAATTGAATCGTTAACGAATCTACCGATGTGAAATAATTCTCTGAGACATCGGAGCCGGAGCGGTTACTAGCCCTGTTTCCTCAGGTGAAGGTACAGACCCTGTTCCAGCGGCTCAACGAAAATCTGCATTTTCAAGATTATGAAATTTGGGAATCTGAGAATATCATCATACACATTTCGGCGCACACTTCCAAAATTTGTCCCCAGTAGTCTTGTGGGATTCACGAAACTTTTCACGCGGTAGAAAGGAGACCGGATAAAGAATGCTTCGCTACATACAAATAACAAGTGCTGTTGGAACGAGTGATAAAAGTTTAACAAGTTTGAAGTGATGAAATAGCACGCAAGCACAATACTAATTAAAGACCTGTACAAAGAACAGTTTATAACTTGAAAGGAAGAAACGACACAAGATCGTGAATAACAGAAGCACGTGTTGCGTAGACGTTTATTCTTGGCATGTCATCGCGTTACTAGTAAGTTCTGGGAAGCCGGCGGTACCGGAGACGTCACAAAGTGGACTTATTTGTCGACTTGGTACCAGTAACGATGTATCTTCTGTTCTGTCACACGAGGAGGTTATTCAACTATGGAAGACGGTGAGAATCGTCCGAAGAAAATTTGAGGGCGCCGATCAAGAGGTATAGCATTCGTCTTACTTGCGGAAACGTGGTTTTGGAATCTTTAATTCTCTGAGTGCAGAGAACTCGGGATCTGTCAGAGGCCTTACTGATAAGCATTTTTATGGCTCTATATCCCTTGCCGTGTTCGATGACCGATGGGATAGAGTAACATAGAGTGCCGAAGCGCTTCTTCAGCCGATCTAAGGTGCGGAAGATTCGGTGTTTGTCCTGTAGCAATTTTAAAGATTATTATTATTTATGGTCTGGAGGACGACCTCTATGTTGTTCCTGTTGTCTCAGTGGTCTTATCCCCGTGGACAAAGATATCAAATTCTGACAGTTCGATGCATTGGCATTTTATTTTCAATATTTACAACATTTTTTAATATTCGAATAACATTCTTCCTCGTTTCATAAACATATTGTATCGGTTCTTTTGAACACTCATTTCGATCGTTTTCACTTTTCGGTTCTGGAAGTTGAGGCGATGATGTAAATTTCACGTGCGGTATAGGTACTGATATTTGTGGATTTTGCAAGGATAAATTGTAAAATGGTTTGTGTTTAAATCTTTTCCCATCCTTTTCATATAGTGCCTGCATAAAATATGTACATTTCAGTTATAATATATTCATGTAATAAATTCAGTTTTTATATATATATATATAGTTTATTTTGGTTTTTACAATTTGTCCTGAAGGACATTTGGTAAAGTGTTATATCTCATCGGTAATAAAAAAAATAAAATAAAAATAAACATAGCGTGTGGGTGGCTACCCCCAGCAGGGTGCCAACTTCGTGTTTTCTAAGTTATATCTTTTATGATAAATTCAGTTTGTTAAAAATAATGTGAGATATTTAATGTACCTGACCACAGCGATAATACAAGCTACCACTGCCGCGGCAAAATGATGTTTTGAATACTTCTTCTTCGTAGATAGGTACATGAACATATAAACAAGGAAACAACTGTGCCCAAAATAGATCTTCTATTTCTTGGAATGTCTTAGATCCGAAAAATTCTTGAGTCCAACCTGGACCAAAAAGCGCGACAGAAAGTCCTTAGTGTCGTATTTTTGGTAAAGCCTGTAGATTATAACGGTTTAATGAAATATTAAATGACTATATGCTACAATAAAATAAGTGATATTGTAATTACATATGTTGAATTAAATCCACCACCACCAGGACAACATCTTCCCCAAATATCAAGTCCTACATAAATATCATGAATATCTCTGCTGTGATTTTTTGCAAGTGCCAAACCGTTTTCTAATTTTGATTTCGTCCAGTTATAATTCAAGTAAATGCCATCGCAGTTTAAAAAGAAATCTCTGAAACATTGTATTCAGAACATTAAATAAAATTTACAAACAGAAACAATTGTAATTAAGCTCATTTTGCCAATTGAATTTTCCTTCATTGGTTACGCCGTCGTACCATATAATTTCAGAATTTCTAATTGCTTCATGAATATTTTCTGTTAGATATTTTACAAAATAAATTAAATTATTAACTTGCTCACTTTTAATGGTATTTTCAATATTTAATAACCAGACTTATAAAATCGAATTTATAAAATTTTGCAACAAGTATTAGTGCATCTGCAAATCTTTTTACTTCTTCCTGAGATTCAAGTATTACATCCCAGGTACCTTCTCTTTCCGTAATTACAGTACCAAGAACTTTTACACCATGATTATGTGCTACATTAATCCATCCAAAAGGTGGCGCAGTTATGAAATGATGACTAAAATACACAAACGTGTCAATAACACTCCAGTGATAAAATAGGTAAGAATCAGAAGATTCTGATCGATATATAATTCTGAAAAATCACGGGTATATTATGTATAATATATGAATTGATAAATATAGCGATTTCTATTACCTGTCTTCTAGGCAGCCACCTTTCATATCATGACCAAGCAACGTTTTAGGATGTACTTCTCTATCCAATTTTTCTAACTGCGTTCTTTCTGCGCTTATTTCTAAACCACTGTACACATAATCAGTTGAATCTCGTAGTTATTCAATTTCCGGTCATGGTTTCAAATTACCCACGTTATCGAATAATTCTTTTAAGTTTTCGAAAGGTTGTGACTATGTAACTTCGGTTGTCATCTCTCTGATTTATACTGTTCTACAGACCACTTTCAAATAGTTTTTAATTCATTAACTCAAACAAAGGTTTCTCTTCTTATTTGCTTCACTGGAAAGTTGTATACATGCATGATAGTGTTCCCATCTAAGGGAACTAGCATATCAAATTACGTCACATGATTTAACATCATTATCTACCAACTGCTAATGAGCAAAAAAATGTTCATTTCTCTATCTGAAACAAAGTATATAAAATAAAATTATGAATTTATAATGCACGTACATAAATGTTTATATGATTGTTTCGACTTTGAAAGTAATATTCTTATTTACGTAAGTATATATTGTTTAATATTTTGCAAAAATTATATCGAAACAAACAATTTGGAATAAACATAACTAAGTAAATACTTTAACTTCTTTTTATATTTAATTAAATATTTTATTTGATTTGAGTAGAATTTAACACCTAACCTTCACGTTTAAAATATTACTCTTTCTCATTCTATCTTTCAATTTTATTTCTTCTGCTTCCGTTTTATGATATTTATGACATTTCTTAGTTCAGATATAAGTAACTTTTTCGTAATTTATAAAAAAATGACACTCTTTTTAATTATCGTACACTATTAACCCATTACATGTCTTGTTGTAATTTAACTTTTAGCAACTTAAGATACGTGCACGTACAGAGTAATTTTCTTCCTAAGAATAATCATTTAATATTACGATAATACTAGAAACTTAAATTAATTACTGTTGCTAATTAATTTGCAAATAACGTAATGCACAGCCATACACAAGTCATACAAGTTATACTTATGTCCTTTAAGTCACCAGAAATGAATTTTAAATTTTATATTATATATTAATATATATTATAGGGAGAAGCACTATACAAAATGATAATGTTAAAGGCATACATGTAATTTATTAGTATAGATACTTACTATATACAAAGCGTTCTCTTCAAAGATAATATATCGACTACCAAACGATCGACGGCAACCGAACGCATTTCTGAGGAAAGTACTGAACTGTTGACTCGTTATCAGTATTGTCAAAAGTTCATCATTTATCACCTTTCCCGCTTCATAGTCAGGTTTTTCAAACTAAGAGCGGCATATGGTACATCTGTATTGTACGTGCGAGAGGGAGGTAACGTATAGCACAACCACACACAAGTATGTATCCCCTTCGTAGTATGTATGCGAGCGTCGTACGATGGCCTAGGACTCCGTTGAGAGAAAAGAGAGAAGCGCAGTGTGAAAATCTTATGCCCTAGATCTCTGGCGAGTATCACACGTGGCGAGCAATTACGTGAATATTAGAATAAAGTTCCTTATAATACCTCTCCAAGTCCTCTCCATATTTTAATAGCCGTAAATTGGCGCAGCAGCGCCAAAATTTGAAAGAATAAGGAAACACATATGTACGTATCTTTCTTTTGTGAGACAGAACAGCTTTATTTTTCTGGTCTTCCAACGTTGCCGTCTGAAGCGTGCTTTCCATTTGCGACTAGCCACGCGATTATAAAATCCATTGTCGAATATGGCACAATTTTTATTCGTACTACCGCGATTAAGGATCGCGCGCGACTCTAAAGTTGCGACTTACCTCGACAAGTCAGTCGCCCGCAACTACAAAGTATACGGAACATGTACGTGCTATTATATCCATCGTCAGAAGAATCGCGCGGGACCGAACGTCATTTTGCTGCTAGAAGTGTGGGGACTCCTCACTAAGGACGTCTTAATATATAACATTATTAACTTAAAGCACTATATAACATTATGCAGTTGTAAATTATAATATTATATACTATTATAGTATATACTTTTATAATACCCTCAATATAAATAATTAATATTATAGTGATAAAAAACGACAAAAACCTAAAATTTAATTATTTTATTTATATTATTCAGCTTTTCCAAAGGTTTTTCGTTCAGTACTAATGGTTTCTCGACATAAAAGGTCACTATCCTTTTACGAGAAATGCAGATTGATTAACAGATTGATTAACGTGTTAAAAAATGGATGGTTCTATTAAAAAGAATATAGCTGATCTTTATTATCGGTGTCGGCGCGTGATACTAGCCAGAAATGAAAAGAAGCTGAAAGACGTCCTTATTCCTTATCATTGTACATGCGTCGTGCAGCATCATCAAGTTTTGCTGTATGCGATGGTGCATTATCGTGGAGCAAAATTACTTTGTGTTGCCTTTTTTCATATTCTGGTCGTTTTTCACGCAAAGCTTGATTCAAATCGATCGTTTGTTGTCGGTAGCGCTCAGTATTAACGGTTTCGCCAGGTTTTAACAGCTCATAATAGATCACATCCTTCTGATCCCACCAAACACAGAGCATCGTTTTCCGTCCACAGCGATTTGTTCTTGTAGCCGATGTCGGTGGTTCGCCTGGAGCTACCCATGATCTTTTACGCTCGGGATTCTCAAAATATATCCACTTTTCATCGCCAGTCACAATTCCGGTTTTATACTTACACACCTGATATTTATTATATTCTATATATTACATATATTTATCAGATCTAAAGAAAATTATCTAATAAAAAAATTACGTAATTTTGCAAAATACTGTTTGACAAACAGTTTTTTTAATTAGACGTCAAAAATGTGTCAATTACAGATATCTTTCTGTAACAATATTTCTGGGTAATAGAAGCAGTGTGATTTCGAGCAAGGAAAAAAGATATTATTTCCATGAAAAGTAGACGAAGGTATTCATCGAGAATTTACCCCATTTTATTCATATCTTGACATTTCGAAAATATTTTTTACATCACAAAAAAAAAAAAAAAAAAAAAAAAGAAAAAAATCGTAAAGCTACCGAGAAAAATAACAAAATATTATCGAATGTGCCGCTTAATGATACGCTAATTTTATAATGAAAGCACAACACCTTTAAAATTTTCTTAAATTTCGTTGTAAACTTTCAAAACTGCCTAATAAAATACTTCTTATGATATTTAATACGCGAAACAGTTCTCTGCCTACGTTTCGTTTTCTTAATTATATTCATAAAAATATGAATTTGTATAAATATCAACAGCCTGTACATGATCATTTCCGCTTTTTTTCTATGTGGTTTTCTTTGATGTTTACTCGAATTTTCTCTCTCCTCTTTCTCTTTCTACCTTTTTTAGAAGCGTTCTTTTACTCGTCGATGTCATATCAAGCCTTGACATTGTTAATTAATGTAAGACCTAGGGGACGACTTCCAATGAACTTCGAGTGGCAATGCCGCCGTCGCGACGGATTCACGTTTCTTCGTTAGGTACGAACCGTGTATAGTAATTAATGACATGTTCCGCCGACTCATCGCGTTCTTTTTATTCGTTCTTTCTGCGACCTTTTTCTACCGTCGAGTGTACATAGAAGATATGAGCCGTTTCGTTAAGCTCTGTATGTGCATTCGTTTCCATAGATTTTCAAATGTTTTATGCTTTTTCAAATTCAAAAGTGTCGTGGGAATTAAGGGAAATCCTCCAATGCTATTCGGAAATATTGATTTTCTCATTTAATTTATGCGTTTTTCTTTCTTAATGAGAAAAGTTGGTGATATCTTCAAACCTTTATATCTGTATCTTGGTCCGATTAGCAATCAAATAAGGTTCGCAATGTTTCAAGAAAATGTTTAACGTTAAATTGAAACGGGAAATCGTGCGTGTTAGTAAGAACTTTTTTTATATGTTTCTTAATCTTGATATGTTTGTTAACGTTAGAAAAATGCGATTGAGTAAAAAATGGTTGAAAAAGTTCAGTTGCTTTGATTATATAATTATTATAAGGTATTGATTATTGGAATTTACAGCGGTCATAAAATGTATTGGCACGTCATTGTATTTATTATAACATTTGATATACTAATTAATTAAATCCAAGTATATTAAATATCATTTAGCAGTGCTTTCATATGAGTATAAATATTTTATATTATGAAAATGGAATATATAACTAGTGTAGCCATTGTAACGTGTCTCGTATGCTTTTCAAATCATATTTAAGTATATTAAAACAGAAAACAATTCATTTCCAATTTTTTTATTTATTCTTGCGTAAAATAAATCACTTATTTACTAGATGCTTGTATCTATAATTCATTTTATTGGAATTGTACGAAGCAGATTTGCAGGATTGAGGTTAATTAATAATACATTACGAATAAGCTTCTAGCAGATGTAAAACAAGACCTTGTTAAATCTTAACAAGCACATTCGAATAAGATCTTCAACGAAGCACTAAAACACATACATATATCTTCCAATGTGGATGAAAATAAATTGAATAAATACATATATATTGTTATATTCCTTGAAATGAAGAAAAATTCCATTCGCAATTAAAATACGGGCAGGAAAACCTAAAATTTCATAGGTAGTCCAGTTTTTATTTGTTATATATTTAATTAATCGCACCATACATTTCATTAATTTTGAAAAAAGGAGGAAGAAATATATAATGAACAACATGCGTAAAATTTTGTCTGGAAAAAGAGGCAATTATTACATTTCTGAAATATAAATTAGACTAAAATCATAAAAGTTATACAAGTATTATTATATATCGGATTTAGGGTTTTATTCATTAATTCCTTCTGCCTCTTATCTAATTAATTTCTTTCAGTCCCTTTCACGAAGCTATTTTACATTTCGTATACTGTAATAATCTTTTTACTATGCTGCGATCATGCTAATTCTGAACCGAACTTTTAATAATTAAAACGTGAATGATGTCAAAATTTCATGCTTTGAGAATTTATGTTATTTCATTTCATTGATTTATGTATGCACACATATTTCAATATTGAACAAATTTTTTTATAAAAATTTATGAACAAATTTATCAAAATGTATTGTACAATCTACAGTTACCAATTTTTTTGTTTTTCGGAAACTGTTTATCATGCGACAAAAAATAGTAGAATGTAAAAGATGCGTCGTGTCTAAATCTACAACTTTTTGGTATAATCAATACTAAAAGGATAATAGGATTAGCAGATAATCGAATACAATCGAGTATATATCGATTATATAATTATTTAAGTAATAATTTTAATATTTAAGAACCCAAGGGTACCATTTCCTCCTATCCAATCGAGTTCAAAAGTTGCGTAGATTAATTTTGTATTAGCTGAAACTATTCGGGGAAGAAGGTGGCGCGAAACAAACCTTAAAAAAGATTGTCAGATGTAAATAAGAGAATATTAGATTTTTATTCGGTAAAATATTAAAAGAATGCTGTATCATTCTAAAGTATTCATAAAACTCTTGTTCGTAATTTATTAGTTGCTTATAAATATGAAATTCTCCTTTTTCTTTGCGGTTTTGTCATAACGGATGTACACCACAATCTTTCCTCCTTTTGTTGGTACACTTCTTCCTCTTGTTCGTCCAGAAGTACCGCTCTTATAGGTAATATAATAATATAATAATAATTAATAATATAATAATGTATCGTGTATAACTTCAACCTGACTGGCACATTCATCTCGGATACATCCAATCGGATACAACAAATAATAACGCATGAACGTCCGAACACGGCACGGTCACTGTACGTTTTCGTATAAATGGATCTCAAGTGGATCTATATTGCGAAGTTCTTACGGTAAAAAAAAAAATAGAAGAAGAAGAAAACAAATGAACTGTGGATGAAATATTGATATATTATATCGACAAATGTACATATGTTTGCTATTTCTGTAAATGAGTGTTACGTATCCAATATCCAGTGAATCCAGACGCTCACAGTGTTGATTGTTGTCGCGAACGATTATACTCGCCTGTAATATATATCTGTAAATTCTATAGAATTTAGGACACCAACCGACGGTTTGACTTTGCCTGTGTTTACTGGGAGTCGGTCGAACGATATAAATAGAGAAGGACAGGGACTTAGGAAGGAGAATAAAACAGGATTTCGAGAAGCGAAGATAGAGAACAACGAAAATGAAAAGCAAGTTAAGAGTTAGAAGGAGAAGGAGAAAGAGAAGAGGGATTAGAAGCGGAGATTTTAGGAGATACGGAAGAAGACTTTAGAAAATCGATTCTTGAGTTTTCACGACTCGATCGCCTGATTTCTAAAAATATCACAACATTACATATATATATATATATATATCTAAAATCTTGTTTGCATTAGGCAATTTTTGGACGAACGATTAAGTCGATGAACCTTAATTAGGTTGTTCGAATTCGCACATGTAAATACAGTTTCAAACAAGTTGGCTTTTAGTCGTTCAACCAAAAATGGTCCTAAATGACACGGCGGAGCGTGTCGCGTAATTTCTGAATAATTACACAACTGTTGATTTGTGGAATAGTCTTTATTCTTTAGACTTAGTGTTTTATTACAAAGGTCAATATTGTGACTGAATTGGAATTAGAAATGGAACTGTTTGAACGGTCTCGTACCATCAAAGAAGAAAGCTCGGTGTGGGTGTTCCCTTTGGAACTCAGAACGCGGATTCGTTGTTCACACTTTTTGGTGGAAAAGTGAGGGTAACGATCCGCGATGCCCATTGGTAAATGAATTAGGTAGTAAAGACAAGGAGAACTAGATATGGCTCGTGGGCATCCTTGTTTATGGGAAAAGTCTTATCTTGCCAGGCACCCGCTTTCTCCGTATTAGGTAAGAGTCGAGTGCAACAAACATAAATCGAAAATGTTTAAGTGAAGAAAACTGAAACTGAACAAATTCGGTTTATGTCGTCTTCTTAGGCCTGCTGCGAGTTATTAAAACAATAGATAGGTCTTGGCGTCCGGACTACGGGGAATCTCGCAAGGACCGTCACATCTGGCGTACCACATGGCAAAAAGGAAAGTTGATTCGTGACAAGCGCGACGTTTTGTGACGAGTGACTATAGTCGCGTATAGTACGTACATATATGAATAGCATTTAATAGAGAGCCACTATAGTCGTTCGTCGTAACGGAAGGAAATAGTACAACAAATTGAATACATTCAATACATTTTGACCATTGTAACAGAATCAATACGTTTTGACCTTATATGTCGAAACAATGCTAATCCTTGTTTAACAATATTTTGATACATTTTTAATGTTTGCATTACCCAATCTAATTTTTTCACATCTTGGCAGTAAACTTTTCAACGGTTTAAGGATCCGCTATAAATTTTAGGATTTATTTAGCTAAGATTCTGCAAAATATTACAAACAACTTTTATCACGTTGCTTCAAAATCTAAAGTTTTCTGAAAAAGAACAGACCGAAATTTGACGTTGATTTATGCTTTGCTTCAGTGCATAATACATATCTTTGTAAAAAAAAAAAAAAAAAAAAAAAAAAAAAACTGACAAAACATGGATCACGTTGCGTTCGCTTAACTTCAAATTTTAAATCGAAATCTAATAAATATTTAACAGAATTTTTTCTCACTATATTTTGAACAATATTACACATTTCTGAAATCAATTATTTCATATAGAAGGACGTAGCAATATCAAAGTTTAAATTACTATAATCCTACTGAAATATCTCGTTACTGTAACTTCTTCAACATCCCCGTAAAATAGCTGAAAATGAAAAAGATATATCTGCCTGTAACAACGTATATTCGTACTAACTACCTTATCCAACTGTCGTGGCATCGTTTCGCACAAGAATATAACATGGCATACAATCATACGAGACTAAACGTATGAATTTTCTCTTTACGTTCCAGATCGTCGACCATTATCCCGATCAATGCATGATCCGTGTAAGCGGATCTAAATACCGGCGGCGGAACAACAACGAGGTCCACCGACCTCCGGTCCTCAAAATGTAATATTCTCCGCTGCCCGAAGGAAGCGAGATTCTATTGGGTTTCGAACAAATGGCATACTTCGCTCGAGTAGTGGCCGCTCCGGTCACAATTAGGACGCATAACAGAAGGGGTAAGGTCCTTCGGCTTTACATTTTTCTCTTATCTTATTTTCAAACAACATATCCCGATCAATGCATGATCCGTGTAAGCGGATCTAAATACCGGCGGCGGAACAACAACGAGGTCCACCGACCTCCGGTCCTCAAAATGTAATATTCTCCGCTGCCCGAAGGAAGCGAGATTCTATTGGGTTTCGAACAAATGGCATACTTCGCTCGAGTAGTGGCCGCTCCGGTCACAATTAGGACGCATAACAGAAGGGGTAAGGTCCTTCGGCTTTACATTTTTCTCTTATCTTATTTTCAAACAACATATATGATATTAAAGTGTCATATTACAAGATATGACACTTTACCAAATGTCCACAAGGACAAATTGTAAAATAACCAAAATAAAAAAAAAAAAAAATTTTATTTTATTTTATTTTGGCGGCTGCCAATTAAAATAAAATATAATAAAATGTCGTGTCAGTGTTGTAACCGTAGGATTTGATGTTTGCCTGTAAATTACTGTATAGTTACGCAAAATAAAAGAAACTCCTACGGTATGTCGATTTTCTTTCGATTTTCCCTTTATCCTTATATTATCTATATTATATATGTTTGACTGATATGTTTGACCTATATTATATATTGTCTGAAATCTCGTTTTCGAGAAAGTCGAATTTGAAAATTTGTTAAATACACATATACCAGGCTAATCTTTTATTCAATATGTTCAAATCGTATTTTCTCAAAAACGAAAACTTAAATGAAAAAGTGTTATTCTACATTTTTTCACTTTTGACTTATTTTTGCATAGAATAATTTCCCGCATTATACATCTATTTGCCTAAATACACTAGGCAAGTTTTCTGACTCGATAATTCTAAAAAACACCTCCGATGTAATAGTTATTCTATTATTATTTTGATAGTTATTATTATTATTTTGGTTATTATTAATATTATTATGTACTATTAGCATTATTTTGGTATGTGGTAGAATAAGTCATAGAATCTTCTTAACTTCATTACTTTTTTTTTTTTTTCGTGGAGGAAATTCGCACGGACACCCGTCGCTTCTACGAGGAAGAGCGGCGTGGTAGTGTCGGACTACAACCGACCAAAACCTTCACGATTACCGTCCCTATTGCGACTGAGGGGTGCCCGGGAACCGTTGTGGCGACACACCGGGCCCTCCGCGCACAAAATTCTGTCCATATTACGTCTCGCACTCTCCCAGGGGCCGTCCGGATCACCAACCGGACTGCTTGGTGCCTCCCGGGTGCTGGAAGTTCCAGCGCCTAACTTCAATCCCCTTCGGAGGTCGCTGCGGCTCTCGCGCGTCTCCTGTAGGCGCGTCCACCGGCACCGCCGCGCCCTCGACGTCCAAACCTCACGGGATGGGACGCCCGCTAGCTCTGCCGCTCTGCCACTTCCACCAACCGAGTACCCTCAGCCACGGCGCATCTTCTGTCGAGCAGCTCCCGCCGAGACCGCGCCACGGCGACCACGACCGTCGCTCCAACTTCGCCCAGCAGACCTCCATTGCGGAGATAGATCTCGCGACACCTCAGCCCTGCCGCTGCCGCCGCCGAAATGATGCGAAAACCCCACGTAATTCTGATGGCCACCGACCTGTGCAGTCTGCTGATCGCTCAGGGACTACGGCTGCTGGTCGCTCAGGGACTACGGCTGCTGGTCGCTCAGGTCCCTTGCCCAGATCGATTGCTCGCACCACGCCGGCCTACTGCCTACGCACTCCTACACAGGGCACCGCCGCACCCTCGTCGGCCAATCCTCACGGGATGGGAAGCAAGCTCCCTCTGCCGTTCTGCCACCTCCTCCAACCGAGTACCGTCAGCCGCGGCGCGTCTTCCGTTGAGCAGCTCCCGCCGAGACCGCGCCTCGGCAACCACGACCGTCGCTCCAATTTCGCCCAGCAGACCTCGATTGCGGAGATAGATCTCGCGACACCTCAGGGTCTGCAGCTCGAACGCGGGAAGCCCATCGAGCCCCGCCGCTGCCGCTGCCGGAATGATGCGAAAACCCCACGTAATTCTGATGGCCACCGACCTGTGCAGTCTGCTGATCGCTCAGGGACTACGGCTGCTGGTCGCTCAGGGACTACGGCTGCTGGCACTCAGGTCCCCTGCCCAGATCGATTGCTCGCACCACGCCGGCGTACTGCCTACACACCCCGACACCGGGCACGCCAAGCGATCGATTGCTCGCACCACGCCGGCGTACTGCCTACGCACTCCGACACCGGGCATGCCCAGCCGAGGCAGCTGTCACGTAAAAATTAAGATAAAAACAAGAAACTTGTTTGCTTCCTAACAGGAGATCGAGTTCTTTATTTTTTTTTTTTTGCCTCAATTTGTACAATACTGTTTTCGTTTCGCCATGATACAATTTTTTGGTATTTGAGTTAGTTAAGTAATTTTTTTTTAGACTGACTGAATGATTTGGAACGAAGCATTTATATTCTTTTATTCGTTGGAGTGGGAGCAGTCTTTGGTCGTACATATATGCCGTCCAGGCGCCTGAGAACGGATGCTGGTTTATCATATAGCTGCTTGATTTGCACCTGTGACATTCCCCCCTTCCTAGATTGAACTTGGTCCCTCAAGTTGCCTTCAGAAGACTTTCGTTGAATCGGACTTGACGTGGCTTGAAAATTACAGCTGATTCCTCCTCTTCCTCAAGAGGAATTATGTATCGGTTGGAATATGGATGTTGGGTGTCGAGGCCAGGGTGCTTGGTACTGGCGGGGCTGTCGCATTGTGGCTGATGATTACGGTTTCATTTCGGCAGCGCAATAGATTGATACATAATTTGTTCGGTATACATTTCCTGATGCATTCGAATACCCCTATTTTGTTTAATCCATATATACCTAGTATGCCTAATGCTATGTACCCTAATGTCTGGAGCGTGGTTAGTCCCCAATACTGTATATCTTTGATTCTGTGTTCGAAATTAAGGGTTTCTATCTCGTCGCCTATTTTATCGATCGTGGTTTTATAGCCTTGTAAATTGTCTATTACCTTTGGTGCTCGCTCGAGTTTATCTAACAGATGAGTGAAACTATCGTTTGTTTTGAGCGCTAGGGTTTTTGTTTTGATTTCGTATTTGACTTCGTTTTTTGTTTCGCCTATACGCATGTGTTCGTCTTTGTACAGTATATCGCAAGATGATAGAAGGCTTGTCAATTTTTTGCAAAGTGTGTTTTTTTTCTACATAATTTGTAAACTAACGATCATCAGTTACACATGTATAGGAAAACAAAATTGTCCACGATATTGAGCCTTGCAACATATTACAATACCATCGAAATCGCAGAGAAATTAGCTTTCAGACAAGTTGCCCAAAATGGTGATTATTCTTAAAATTTCCAGCAATTCCCGTACTAAATCACTAGTATCGTTACTAGTATCGCGCTGCTAACGAAGTGTAGGTGTTCTCAGTAGCATATAAAAATGCATTATAGTTACAGTCGTAAATTATTTATCATGGTTTATGCATGCGCGCAGTTTTGTTGAAATATCAATCCTGAAGTGGAAAATAGATAGTGCATACTCTACTTTGAATTCATTTAAAAAAAATAATACAAGTAATGATTTGGATCTAATGAATCTCCACCAAAGTTGATCGACGATTAGACGTACTTTGACTCTATGATTCTTCGCTAATTCTAACATAAACAGGTCAACTGAGAGTCCATGGCACTCTCATCGCGTCCTACAGATACAAGAGATTTAAAAGCTATGTGCAACTTGTATATAGTATATAAAATTATGTAAAATATTTGTATTGGTATGTAAAATAGCTCGTGCGATACAGCCCCATGCAATGCCCCGGACATTACCGTTTGAAACGCCTGAGCTGGTCCATCTGACTCGTTGTGACATTTAGCCAAATCGGACAGGCATAAGTCGGGATAGGATTGGTGACAGCAATTTGTACAACAGAAGACTACATTTCACGCAGAGATGCTTTGAGAGGACCGAACCTTTATTTGCTATAATAGTCTTTTCTGATTTATTTTACATTTGCGTCTTAACGTGCTGTGTAATCTGTAATTTGCAATACAAATATATACCGGGATATTTGACCATTTTCTTATGCGGAACGGATAGGGGCTATTGCCGGTGATAAGAAATCAGCGAGAATGTACGGAACTTTCAGTTACCACAGCAAACCATAATTCGATCGAAAATTTCCTGTAGCTTGGAATTAATTTTGGATGAATACATTCCCGTCGCGTAAATGAGGAGGCCATTGGCAAATACTAACGCGCATAGGTTGAAGTCGCTATTCAGATGGAAGAGGCTCGAAGCACGACTAAAATACAAATTGAACAGGATGGAGGTGTTGAACGTTCCCTGTTGCAGACAGTTATTCACTCCGAAGACGATATTCGAGCTTGACATCCAATGAGACACATTTCGAAGATTGTGGACCAAATCACCTGAACTGCATGTTTAAAGAAACCGTATCGTATCAGCTTTTATAGCAAACCGCTCGATCGAAACATGTCAAAATCCCATTCCAGGACTATGAGTAGAGTTTTGCTACCAGCAGACGCCTGTCACGAATTTTATTATGGCGTGGACCTTACTGTATTTGACCCGGAAGCCAAATTGCTGATCGGGAGGAACGGCAGCCTCTTTGCAATGAAACGGTATGAGTCTCTGTATCACACTCTCAAAGACCTTACTAATGGATACTCTGCAAACAGCAAACTCGTTGATCTGTACCTGGCTGGATTTGGTTTGTTCTTATCCTTCCCCAGCAAGGGAACTACTTTCCCCATCTTCCATATCTTAGAAAAGTATGCTGGTACAAGAGATCATTGAGCATCAAGGAGAAGAAGAATGTGCATCTTTGCGGGAGCTATAGCTATATTGGTACTGCGTTGAAGATATCGAAGCCTGATAACCTATCCCATTCAGCAACTTAAATTGAATCGTTAACGAATCTACCGATGTGAAATAATTCTCTGAGACATCGGAGCCGGAGCGGTTACTAGCCCTGTTTCCTCAGGTGAAGGTACAGACCCTGTTCCAGCGGCTCAACGAAAATCTGCATTTTCAAGATTATGAAATTTGGGAATCTGAGAATATCATCATACACATTTCGGCGCACACTTCCAAAATTTGTCCCCAGTAGTCTTGTGGGATTCACGAAACTTTTCACGCGGTAGAAAGGAGACCGGATAAAGAATGCTTCGCTACATACAAATAACAAGTGCTGTTGGAACGAGTGATAAAAGTTTAACAAGTTTGAAGTGATGAAATAGCACGCAAGCACAATACTAATTAAAGACCTGTACAAAGAACAGTTTATAACTTGAAAGGAAGAAACGACACAAGATCGTGAATAACAGAAGCACGTGTTGCGTAGACGTTTATTCTTGGCATGTCATCGCGTTACTAGTAAGTTCTGGGAAGCCGGCGGTACCGGAGACGTCACAAAGTGGACTTATTTGTCGACTTGGTACCAGTAACGATGTATCTTCTGTTCTGTCACACGAGGAGGTTATTCAACTATGGAAGACGGTGAGAATCGTCCGAAGAAAATTTGAGGGCGCCGATCAAGAGGTATAGCATTCGTCTTACTTGCGGAAACGTGGTTTTGGAATCTTTAATTCTCTGAGTGCAGAGAACTCGGGATCTGTCAGAGGCCTTACTGATAAGCATTTTTATGGCTCTATATCCCTTGCCGTGTTCGATGACCGATGGGATAGAGTAACATAGAGTGCCGAAGCGCTTCTTCAGCCGATCTAAGGTGCGGAAGATTCGGTGTTTGTCCTGTAGCAATTTTAAAGATTATTATTATTTATGGTCTGGAGGACGATCTCTATGTTGTTACTGTTGTCTCAGTGGTCTTATCCCCGTGGACAAAGATATCAAATTCTGACAGTTCGATGCATTGGCATTTTATTTTCAATATTTACAACATTTTTTAATACTCGAATAACATTCTTCCTCGTTTCATAAACATATTGTATCGGTTCTTTTGAACACTCATTTCGATCGTTTTCACTTTTCGGTTCTGGAAGTTGAGGCGATGATGTAAATTTCACGTGCGGTATAGGTACTGATATTTGTGGATTTTGCAGGGATAAATTGTAAAATGGTTTGTGTTTAAATCTTTTCCCATCCTTTTCATATAGTGCCTGCATAAAATATGTACATTTCAGTTATAATATATTCATGTAATAAATTCAGTTTTTATATATATATAGTTTATTTTGGTTTTTACAATTTGTCCTGAAGGACATTTGGTAAAGTGTTATATCTCATCGGTAATAAAAAAAATAAAATAAAAATAAACATAGCGTGTGGGTGGCTACCCCCAGCAGGGTGCCAACTTCGTGTTTTCTAAGTTATATCTTTTATGATAAATTCAGTTTGTTAAAAATAATGTGAGATATTTAATGTACCTGACCACAGCGATAATACAAGCTACCACTGCCGCGGCAAAATGATGTTTTGAATACTTCTTCTTCGTAGATAGGTACATGAACATAAAAATAAGGAAACAACTGTGCCCAAAATAGATCTTCTATTTCTTGGAATGTCTTAGATCCGAAAAATTCGTGAGTCCAACCTGGACCAAAAAGCGCGACAGAAAGTCCTTAGTGTCGTATTTTTGGTAAAGCCTGTAGATTATAACGGTTTAATGAAATATTAAATGACTATATGCTACAATAAAATAAGTAATATTGTAATTACATATGTTGAATTAAATCCACCACCACCAGGACAACATCTTCCCCAAATATCAAGTCCTACATAAATATCATGAATATCTCTGCTGTGATTTTTTGCAAGTGCCAAACCGTTTTCCAATTTTGATTTCGTCCAGTTATAATTCAAGTAAATGCCATCGCAGTTTAAAAAGAAATCTCTGAAACATTGTATTCAGAACATTAAATAAAATTTACAAACAGAAACAATTGTAATTAAGCTCATTTTGCCAATTGAATTTTCCTTCATTGGTTACGCCGTCGTACCATATAATTTCAGAATTTCTAATTGCTTCATGAATATTTTCTGTTAGATATTTTACAAAATAAATTAAATTATTAACTTGCTCACTTTTAATGGTATTTTCAATATTTAATAACCAGACTTATAAAATCGAATTTATAAAATTTTGCAACAAGTATTAGTGCATCTGCAAATCTTCTTACTTCTTCCTGAGATTCAAATATTACATCCCAGGTACCTTCTCTTTTCGTAATTACAGTACCAAGAACTTTTACACCATGATTATGTGCTACATTAATCCACCCAAAAGGTGGCGCAGTTATGAAACGATGACTAAAATACACAAACGTGTCAATAACACTCCAGTGATAAAATAGGTAAGAATCATAAGATTCTGATCGATATATAAATCTGAAAAATCACGGGTATATTATGTATAATATATGAATTGATAAATATATAGCGATTTCTATTACCTGTCTTCTAGGCAGCCACCTTTCATATCATGACAAAGCAACGTTTTAGGATGTACTTCTCTATCCAATTTTTCTAACTGCGTTCTTTCTGCGCTTATTTCTAAACCACTGTACACATAATCAGTTGAATCTCGTAGTTATTCAATTTCCGGTCATGGTTTCAAATTACCCACGTTATCGAATAATTCTTTTAAGTTTTCGAAAGGTTGTGACTATGTAACTTCGGTTGTCATCTCTCTGATTTATACTGTTCTACAGACCACTTTCAAATAGTTTTTAATTCATTAACTCAAACAAAGGTTTCTCTTCTTATTTGCTTCACTGGAAAGTTGTATACATGCATGATAGTGTTCCCATCTAAGGGAACTAGCATATCAAATTACGTCACATGATTTAACATCATTATCTACCAACTGCTAATGAGCAAAAAAATGTTCATTTCTCTATCTGAAACAAAGTATATAAAATAAAATTATGAATTTATAATGCACGTACATCAATGTTTATATGATTGTTTCGACTTTGAAAGTAATATTCTTATTTACGTAAGTATATATTGTTTAATATTTTGCAAAAATTATATCGAAACAAACAATTTGGAATAAACATAACCAAGTAAATACTTTAACTTCTTTTTATATTTAATTAAATATTTTATTTGATTTGAGTAGAATTTAACACCTAACCTTCACGTTTAAAATATTACTCTTTCTCATTCTATCTTTCAATTTTATTTCTTCTGCTTCCGTTTTATGATATTTATGACATTTCTTAGTTCAGATATAATTAACTTTTTCGTAATTTATAAAAAATGACACTCTTTTTAATTATCGTACACTATTAACCCATTACATGTCTTGTTGTAATTTAACTTTTAGCAACTTAAGATACGTGCACGTACAGAGTAATTTTCTTCCTAAGAATAATCATTTAATATTACGATAATACTAGAAACTTAAATTAATTACTGTTGCTAATTAATTTGCAAATAACGTAATGCACAGCCATACACAAGTCATACAAGTTATACTTATGTCCTTTAAGTCACCAGAAATGAATTTTAAATTTTATATTATATATTAATATATATTATAGGGAGAAGCACTATACAAAATGATAATGTTAAAGGCATACATGTAATTTATTAGTATAGATACTTACTATATACAAAGCGTTCTCTTCAAAGATAATATGTCGACTACCAAACGATCGACGGCAACCGAACGCATTTCTGGTACTGATAATAATAGTATAGTCGCAAGATAGTTGTGTATCCATGTCCAATTATAAAATTTGAAAACCGGCGCTTGGTCTAGCGGCATGTCGCATGTCTCATGGGACATACAATGTATCGCCTACGGTCTACGATGTGAATATATTAATAAACTTAACAAATTTGTTATTATTTTCTCTAGGTAATTTTTCTCCTTCAAGATTCTGAGGAAAGTACTGAACTGTTGACTCGTTATCCGTATTGTCAAAAGTTCATCATTTATCACCTTTCCCGCTTCATAGTCAGGTTTTTCAAACTAAGAGCGGCATACGGTACATTTGTATTGTATGTGCGAGAGGGAGGTAACGTATAGCACAACCACACACAAGTATGTATCCCCTTCGTAGTATGTATGCGAGCGTCGTACGATGGCCTAGGACTCCGTTGAGAGAAAAGAGAGAAGCGCAGTGTGAAAATCTTATGCCCTAGATCTCTGGCGAGTATCACACGTGGCGAGCAATTACGTGAATATCAGAATAAAGTTCCTTATAATACCTCTCCAAGTCCTCTCCATATTTTAATAGCCGTAAATTGGCGCAGCAGCGCCAAAATTTGAAAGAATAAGGAAACACATATGTACGTATCTTTCTTTTGTGAGACAGAACAGCTTTATTTTTCTGGTCTTCCAACGTTGCCGTCTGAAGCGTGCTTTCCATTTGCGACTAGCCACGCGATTATAAAATCCATTGTCGAATATGGCACAATTTTTATTCGTACTACCGCGATTAAGGATCGCGCGCGACTCTAAAGTTGCGACTTACCTCGACAAGTCAGTCGCCCGCAACTACAAAGTATACGGAACATGTACGTGCTATTATATCCATCGTCAGAAGAATCGCGCGGGACCGAACGTCATTTTGCTGCTAGAAGTGTGGGGACTCCTCACTAAGGACGTCTTAATATATAACATTATTAACTTAAAGCACTATATAACATTATGCAGTTGTAAATTATAATATTATATACTATTATAGTATATACTATTATAATACCCTCAATATAAATAATTAATATTATAGTGATAAAAAACGACAAAAACCTAAAATTTAATTATTTTATTTATATTATTCAGCTTTTCCAAAGGTTTTTCGTTCAGTACTAATGGTTTCTCGACATAAAAGATTACTATCCTTTTATGAGAAATGCAGATTGATTAACAGATTGATTAACGTGTTAAAAAGTGGATGGTTCTATTAAAAAGAATATAGCTGATCTTTATTATCGGTGTCGGCGCGTGATACTAGCCAGAAATGAAAAGAAGCTGAAAGACGTCCTTATTCCTTATCATTGTACATGCGTCGTGCAGCATCATCAAGTCGAGTTATCGTCACACGTGCATGTTTCCTAAGAATCAATAAGAAGAATATCGGGATCCTTATCGTGAACCGAAACTATAACATACAGCCAAATTTACACCTTTTCACTTTGGATAATCTGTAAGTAATATACGTTTTACAACGGTTTGTAATATTTCTCAATTATACAATTTGAATTGCATTTCACTATCGTTACTCCTAAGATGCTCAGCCGGTCTCTGACTCGATACAAAACGAGAGGAACGGCCCTCCTACGAATATTCTGTTTGAAATAAACTGATATGTATTCTGATTGTATAATATAATCGAATATAATCTGATTGTATTAGAAACAAATTCTTGGTAGAAACGTTTTTGTATCATATGATTCGGAACGATATAGATTAGATCATGTTACTATATAATCTATATAATCTAATCTACAAGACAAGCAACTTTATAACTTTATAAACATCATATCGATTAAATAAAAAAAAAACGGGAGTTTTTCTTACATTTCCTCTATATCTTAAAAATTATTTATCATACGTGAAAAAGTGTCAGTAGAATATTGTAGATAATAAAATTATCTATAAAATGAGACTATCCATACATGACGAACTGACAAAATACTTAATACTCGTGCCACTAAAAACTCAGCAAACGGAAACAATTTGGAACGCACTCTTGAATCACTACATTTACATCTTTTCCGCTCCAAAAAAGATACTAACCGACCGCGGACAAAATTTTATATCTAGTTTGATGCAACAGTACGAAGACGTGTTCAAAATCAAACATATCAAAACGACATCCTTCCACCCACCAAGTAACGGATCGTTAGAGCGAACACGCGCAGTAGTAACAGACATGTTAAAATCGATACAGCGAAATTCGGACGAAGAATGGGACGATCAACTTAACTTTGTACGCCTTGCATATAACACAATGATACACGACTCCACTGGTTACACGACGTTCGAACTCACATTCGGACACCAAGCCAATCTTCCCTCCACGATATCCAAGAATCCGCAACGCACATACGCAGACGAAGTCACGTTCCGCAAAAAAGAATGGGACTCTAGACTCCAACACGCTCGCGGAACGTTGATCAAAAGTAAACAGCGATATCAGCGCGATCAAAAACGTAAAATTATAAAACCTCAATCAGTTTTCAAAGAAGAAGACTCCGTCTTAATACATAACGATCATAAAAGGCATAAACTTGATGTGGAATGGTTAGGACCGTACACGATTGATAAAGTATGTACTCCATACTGTTTGATTCAAAACAAAAAAATACACGGTAATCGTTTAAAACCTTACTTTCCAGGTCGACGCTCCTCTTTGCCGGAATAGTATCCGCGCAAATAAATATTACCCCATTGGAAAGAAACTCTGTATTCGTAGAAAACATAGGAAAAGGATATTTGTACAGCGATATTGCCAATGTTATAGTAGGATTAGACACTAGCGACATATACGAGCAGATAAGCACAATAGAATCATATAAATTAACAATAGACTCACGTGCAACCAGCAAAGAATAGGCTGAACAGTTAGACGGATTACAAAATCGTATCAATAATCTAAAACAACTCGCAAAACACTTAAAAGCGTTAACACATACCCGAAGCAAACGAGGTTTACTCAACATCATAGGTTCCGTATCGAAAAGTTTGTTCGGAACTCTCGACGATACCGATCTTACGCTCATAAACGAGAATATGGACAAACTATTCGATGACAATAATAAAATCAAGACGATAATAGCGAATCAAACAGCACTTGATAGAAAAATTGTAAAGTCAGAAAATCTAAACCACTTAGAAAAATCACATAGCGATATATTAAAACAACAATGGCAGGCAAATATCGATAGATTTATACTTAAGATGATCATGAAACTCGACACCGCGATGCAAACTTTACACTTCCAATTAGATGAAATACTTAACGTCATGATATTAGGCAAACAAGGAATAATTAGTCCACAAATACTCGACTCGGATGAATTTCTAGAAAATTACGCCAAGACAATAGGTAACCAGATGTACAACACCGCGATCTCTGCCAAAACCGAACATTTTCAGTTTATACTCGACATCAGTGATCTTCAAATCTTCACAATAGGTGACAAAATGTTCTTCAAAATCACAGTACCTTTAGTCTCTAACACAGAATGGAACATATTACAGATATATCCTATCCCGAGTAAGAGAAATGGAGTATTTTTGGCTCCAGTAGTCGAACATCAGATATATTTAACCTCAGGTCTTTCATTTATAAACACTGATATCGAATACCTCAACAAACTTTGTAAGAATCAAGCCGGAACCACTATACGAAAACAAAAACTACCAATTCATGACAGAAACTCGAAAACCGATTGTCGCAGCTAAATAATAAACTTCAAACCTCACATTGAACATTGCCAAATAACTGTACTTAAGATCGAAGACATTAGCTTTATACCACTCAAAACTAGCAACTGTTACATTGCGATACCGGCAAATCCGATAGAAATAGACACAATTTGCCAAACGAAACACACTTTGCAAAAACTTGACAAACCTTCTATCATCTTGCGATATACAGTACAAAGACGAACACATGCGTATAGGCGAAACAAAAAACGAAGTCAAATACGAAATCAAAACAAAAACCCTAGCGCTCAAAACAAACGATAGTTTCACTCATCTGTTAGATAAACTCGAGCGAGCACCAAAGGTAATAGACAATTTACAAGGCTATAAAACCACGATCGATAAAATAGGCGACGAGATAGAAACCCTTAATTTCGAACACAGAATCAAAGATATACAGTATTGGGGACTAACCACGCTCCAGACATTAGGGTACATAGCATTAGGCATACTAGGTATATATGGATTAAACAAAATAGGGGTATTCGAATGCATCAGGAAATGTATACCGAACAAATTATGTATCAATCTATTGCGCTGCCGAAATGAAACCGTAATCATCAGCCACAATGCGACAGCCCCGCCAGTACCAAGCACCCTGGCCTCGACACCCAACATCCATATTCCAACCGATACATAATTCCTCTTGAGGAAGAGGAGGAATCAGCTGTAATTTTCAAGCCACGTCAAGTCCGATTCAACGAAAGTCTTCTGAAGACAACTTGAGGGACCAAGTTCAATCTAGGAAGGGGGGAATGTCACAGGTGCAAATCAAGCAGCTATATGATAAACCAGCATCCGTTCTCAGGCGCCTGGACGGCATATATGTACGACCAAAGACTGCTCCCACTCCAACGAATAAAAGAATATAAATGCTTCGTTCCAAATCATTCAGTCAGTCTAAAAAAAAATTACTTAACTAACTCAAATACCAAAAAATTGTATCATGGCGAAACGAAAACAGTATTGTACAAATTGAGACAAAAAAAAAAAAAAATAAAGAACTCGATCTCCTGTTAGGAAGCAAACAAGTTTCTTGTTTTTATCTTAATTTTTACGTGACAGCTGCCGCGGCTGGGCGTGCCCGGTGTCGGAGTGCGTAGGCAGTACGCCGGCGTGGTGCGAGCAATCGATCGCTTGGCGTGCCCGGTGTCGGGGTGTGTAGGCAGTACGCCGGCGTGGTGCGAGCAATCGATCTGGGCAGGGGAACTGAGTGCCAGCAGCCGTAGTCCCTGAGCGACCAGCAGCCGTAGTCCCTGAGCAACCAGCAGACTGCACAGGTCGGTGGCCATCAGAATTACGTGGGGTTTTCGCATCATTTCGGCAGCGGCAGCGGCGGGGCTCGATGGACTTCCCGCGTTCGAGCTGCAGACCCTGAGGTGTCGTGAGAGCTATCTCCGCAATCGAGGTCTGCTGGGCGAAATTGGAGCGACGGTCGCGGTCTCGGCGGGAGCTGCTCGACAGAAGGCGCGCCGTGGCTGAGGGTACTCGGTTGGAGGAGGTGGCAGAACGGCAGAGGGAGCTTGCTTCCCATCCCGTGAGGATTGGCCGACGAGGGTGCGGCGGTGCCCTGTGTAGGAGTGCGTAGGCAGTACGCCGGCGTGGTGCAGAAATCGATCTGGGCAGGGGACCTGAATGCCAGCAGCCGTAGTCCCTGAGCGATCAGCAGCCGTAGTCCCTGAGCGACCAGCAGCCGTAGTCCCTGAGCAATCAGCAGACTGCACAGGTCGGTGGCCATCAGAATTACGTGGGGTTTTCGCATCATTCCGGCAGCGGCAGCGGCGGGGCTCGATGGGCTTCCCGCGTTCGAGCTGCAGACCCTGAGGTGTCGCGAGATCTATCTCCGCAATGGAGGTCTGCTGGGCGAAGTTGGAGCGAGGGTCGTGGTCACCGTGGCGCGGTCTCGGCAGGAGCTGCTCGACAGATGGCGTGCCTTGGCTGAGGGTACTCGGTTGGAGGAGGTGACTCGGTTGTGTTCTGTTTTGAAACTTAGCATGTACAAGAACCTAAAAATTATGGATCTGTTCTATTTGGTTGAATTTAGTATATACAAGAACCACTAAAAATAAGGATTGTCCTATTTGCTTGAAACTTAGCAAATACAAGAACTTGGGGAGCACGAGGCGGGTATGGGTTCTCAGTGCGTAGCATCATGCCCTGAGAAACCCCGATGTATCTGATGTTCACCTATAGTCGGGTGGCGGCTGGTCGGCGCTGTGGCGCCCGTCAGATCGCTGATCCGGTGCGGAGAACTTCGGAGAAGTTGGCGGGCTCATATCTGTCAAGACCATTCACCTCACCTTCACGTGGAGCTCCCCGTCGTCCTGCATCGGTCCCGACCGGGGTAGGGTGCGAAAGAGTGAGTGGCAAAGGAAGTGCCTTAGTTTCTCTTTAGTTATTGTTGTTGGATTACAGTTATTTTAGTTACATTTCTAGTTTTATGGTTATTGAAGCGTGCTATTAGTCAGAAGTATTCAAGGAAGGTTCGCTTACCGAACTAGCGCTTCCAAACATTTTGGAAATACTCGCAGGACATATGGAAGCAATTATCACTTGTAGTTTATGATTCGCACGGTCAACTTTTATGAAATCCATTAGGCGAATAGAGGGTGATTAAGAACTGGAAACGATAGAAGATTTCCATTGGATAATCTGTTTGTGAATAGTTCTCGATTACAAATGTTCGGTCAATGAGATCGACCTTTAGGAAAGTATGAACAACTTTGTCATCAATTTTGATTGATTATGAGTCTGTACAATCATATATAAAATCGGTTGACACAATATGCCTGAAACGTAAACGGTACATTCCGCAAGTTGCATTGGAATTGAACACTCCCCCCCTCCTCCCGCGTTAGCTTGTAATGATTATACTGCTAAGAATCCTGATTGCAAAAAGCTGTTACTCATTAAAAACTAGGACATTGATCATTACGATACAATTGAAGTAAACTTGTTACAAATTCTTCATTCGTTATACCTTACAACTTCCGCAAGTAATAATTTCCTTTATTATTCGGAATTACAATGATGTTCCAAGAGGACAACTTTGGTAGGACAAGTATCTGTAGATACAGTAATATAATCTCAATTTGACCCACCAAAGTTGTATCTGTAGATACAGTAATATAATATCTGCCATAATACATTGCCGAATATTAATGTCATTTACTATATGCATATTATTGGGCTTTTATTGAAACGTTTCGTCAGTGGCTTGCCTGGACAAACATTGAATCTTTGAAAAGTAACTAAGCAGGAACGCCTGCGCTGAGTGCAAGATGGAAATCCCTGACCTCGAAACTAATTATTTATTTGTCAAAAGTAAAATTATTAGGATGATGTTTAATATCGTATAGTATTAGTATCGGTATTCATGTCTATTAATATGTATTAATATTAATTTATAGTATAAGTACATAGTGTTAGGATTTCCACTAGTATATTACGTATGGTAGTAGTATATATATTATTATATATTATCTTTTTAATATATACATGGAATATATTGGTTTATACACATATATCAAATTTAATTATTTCTACATATACCAAAAATACCTTTTTAATACATGGTTTATCCGCGGTAAGTATGGACAGCCCTTTATTGCCTGACGTATTGCAGATACCAAAAATTTGTTACATGGCGATTGTATGGTACAATTAGGGCACATTTTTAACAAAGACTAACTTATTTACATCATTATTCCCCGAGATATGGAGGTAAAGTTCAAATTCAACGTAAAGTTCAAGATAAAATTCAAATGGAACTATATATTGTTCTTCTCATGATTCGATAGTACTTATTTCACAAGATGCAATATTTGATACGTGGAACTTTAGACGCGAACAAGACCACCCAGCCACGCTTTTGACCTACTTGAGAAATGTTTTCCCGGAAAAATCAGTGAATTTATCACACAATATCTCAAAAATTAATTAAAGTCGGTAATATACATGGAAGGTTAATGAGAATTCATCTTGAGAAGCATTATCAAATGATGCCAAAAAAATACATAATTCCAAATAAAAGTTACAAGTTTTAATCTTTCTGATTGAAACGTTATATTTATGTAAAAATAAATTCCCTCTACGATCGATAAATAACAAATAAAAGTAATAAACAAAAAATAAAATTGTATTTGTAAATAACAATTAATCTCGTTACATTAATACACATTGTCTTTAGACTTGTTCAAACAACAAATAATTCGTTTCCGCTTCTTATTTAAACTGTCCGCAAAATTTATTCAATAATATCCAACATTACTCTCAACCAAACAAATCCTGTTTGAAATATTCTTGAATCAATAAATAATTCGAGAATATAATTGGCTTTATAGATTAAAATGAACTATTCTCCATATACAAGAATATTATCTCGCACATCATCATGATCCAATATACTTTTCTTCCTTAGTTTCTCTTTAGTTATTGTTGTTGGATTACAGTTATTTTAGTTACATTTCTAGTTTTATGGTTATTGAAGCGTGCTATTAGTCAGAAGTATTCAAGGAAGGTTCGCTTACCGAACTAGCGCTTCCAAACATTTTGGAAATACTCGCAGGACAAATGGAAGCAATTATCACTTGTAGTTTATGATTCGCACGGTCAACTTTTATGAAATCCATTAGGCGAATAGAGGGTGATTAAGAACTGGAAACGAATTACATGCATTAATAACGGTATCTATTACGTCTGGCGACACTCTACCTCGACCAGGCCACACACCGCGGCCAGGCTGGCAACCAGATGTCCGCAAAACATCACGGCGTACCCACAATGGCCTCAAGGACCCATCGTAAATCTTAGCAAATTCCAGCTAAGGTCCTTCAGATCGAACAAACATCTCTCTAGTAATTCGTTTTCTAACAGTTTATTGTTTACTACGAAAAGATTCGGGAAAGTTCGTTTTGTCACGTATGATGCTGTTACGCCACGAGGCTTAGTATAGATCGTATGTATTTCTAACCGTCGAAAAATATACAATGTATCGACCAGCGCATAGTTGTCGCCAAGTAGCGAGTTCCAGAAACGTCGATTTCGGTCCGTAGTGGGGGTCGTCTGCCCGAGAAGACAAAGAATTGATCTAAGGGCAATCAGTCTCTTTTGAAGATTCAAACGACATATCTCGAGAGGTCTGACGATTGAAATTAAAGTCGCTCTTCCGTTTTCGACCTTTCACCATTTGAACTTGCGTTATTCTACTCGAACTTAGAAATTACAATTATTTTCTATCAATTCATATTTCGTTTGTATATCAGTGGTTATAATAAACTTGAACTAATAACTTGTTATATCCGTGTCATAATCAATTTAATTACCTCTGTTATCCTAACCGAAATAGGGGACCGCACATTTCACGGCGTCGATTATCTAATCGTAACGAGAACTTACAACTCCCGTTGACGTGCTTTCTCGCGAACGCGTCTCTCCGCGAGTGAACGAAACAGTATCCAAAAATTTTATTCTTAGTTAAATAAATAAATAAAAGTACAAAAACGTTTTAATGATTTTACGAAAGAAGGTTTAAAACGAAACATGTAAGTTTTGATACTCAAACTTAGTTCTTATCTTTTTTTATCCAATATAACATCGTTTCGTGACATCACAAATATTTATAAACGAAGAAGAAAAGTTATTTATAGAATATCGATTGGCTTCGACAAACCTTCATTATGATCTTTCACCGATTCGAACAAGAAATTTTGCAGTTTTATTTACTAAAGAAAATCACAAAAATATTTCTCAAAATTGGATAAAGAATGAAACGGCATCGTATGAATGGTTTCGAAGCTTTATGTCTCAGAACTCTCAGCTTTCCCTTCATACTCCTGAAGCATTCAGTAAAAGTACGGAGACTTCATTTAGTAAACATAACGTGTTTTATCTTTATAAAAAGTTGCGAATAATATTTCAAAAATATAGCTTCGGTTTAGAATCGATGTATAACAAGAACAAAGTTAGAGTAACCACATAAGCCACAAAAGATAATTCGTCGGAAAGGATAAAAACAAATTACGTAATATTATGTAATAATATATAAATAACACGCCTGTTCTTAACACTAGGTTTACGGGACTCGTCAATTTGACGGATTTCAACACTTCGAAATGAAATATCCCAAAAACCATAGCATTAATTTTAACCATTTTGCATCGTAAATTAATAATCATTGGAAAATTTCCCAACACTATCTTTATAAATTAAACCGATCATCATAAATCTGTAGTCATCATAAATCTTTATAAATTAAACTTATATCTTTTATGAGGTCTATTGGGTGTTTTCTTTTTAGTCTTCTTGCGATGTTTGTTGTGTTGCACGTTTCAGCTGCCAGCTGGTTCGGGTGTGTTTCTGTTCTTATTCTGCATCTTGTTGCGAATCTGGTAATCTCTTCCTTCACCGTTGGTATTCCCAGGTCTTTCCGTATGTCCTCGTTTCTAACGTACCACGGGGCGTTTACCATTGTTCTAAGGATTTTGGCTTGGATTGTTTCTATTTTGTTTATATGGCTCATTGCTGCTGTTCCTCATAGTGGAATTCCGTATGTCCAGATTGGCTTTATGATTATTTTGTATATTTTCAGTTTGTTTTCTGTGCTTAGTTTGGATTTTCGGCTTGTTAGCCAGTGCATTTGTCTCCTTGCTATCTGTATTTTGTCTATTATTGATTTGATGTGCTGTTTCCATGTGAAGCGTGTATCTATGTGAAGTCCAAGGTATTTGACTTGCCTTGTTTGTGTTATTTGCGTGCCGTTCAGGAAGATGTTTGGTGTTATCTGTTTTCTCAATGTGAATGTGATGTGGTTGCATTTGTTAGGGTTAGCTTTGATTTGTTTGTCTTCTAGCCACTTTTCTATTTTTGTGATGTGCTCTTGTAGTATTGTGGCTGCTGTTACAGGGTTAGTGTGCCACCACAGTCCGCAGTGTGCAACCAATACAAACAGGAAGTCTTCGGCTAATGTACCCTCGATGCCATTATACAGATGTATTTAACATTCCTCTTCCTCGCCGATAGTCGGCATTCTAACTAACGACATTCGCGTACATTGCCGCTGAAATCTCTGTTTGGGAAGAATGTAAAATTAAATAACATTATTCATTATTCCTTTAACTATCGTTAAAGAATATAAATGATAATATATGAAATGATATTCTATCTAAATTAATTTTCTTTTAAAGAAAATCCCTTGGTGAGGCCTTCAGCCGGTCCGACACTTCCGGTCTGATTATCTTCTGCTTCTTACCCCTGGAGGTGATCGAGGCCACTGATTCCTCGTCCTCCGATCGGGTTTCAGATATCGAGTCAGCTCTCGTTTTCGACTGTTCTCTGGAGCTATCCCTCGATCTTACTCCATCCTTTGATTTCCCTCTCTCCCCTACTCTTCTGGGGACCCGAAAGATCTCGCTATCGTCCACAGCTGTCAGCGTTTTTACTGCGGGCGGGGAGGATGATGACAACTTCCCCTCCCGACTACTACTTCTACTTCTACTTCCGTTTCTGCTTCTTATCTTTTCTTTTTCGGCTCGCTTCTCCTTGTCCCGTTCCTTCCTATCCGCCTTCGCGGTACCTTCCTTTCATGTAGCTTGCGCTATCGGAGCCTCTTTCATTTCAATGTCCTTCTTCCTCCTCACCAGTCGTGATAACATGAATGGGGGCCTGGTGGTCCACCCCCATCCGGCCACGGTCACAAGCTAACGACACAGCGGGGCCCGCTTGTCCACCCACGTCTGCGCCGGTACTGGGGTATCCCTCCCCTGCACCGTAAACTTCATTATTTATATTTTCCGACATATCATCATTATCTTCATCATCAAGGGTTTGTTTTATGGCGTATGGTTAACGAGCCATACTCTCGTCTTGGTGCCACTCACTCTTTCGCACCCTACCACGGTCGGGACCGATGCAGGGTGACGGGGAGCCCCACGTGAAGGTGACTCCGATTCTATGCTTCTGTTATTTAGACATTCGTTAGTTAATTCTTTCATTAAATCGTTTATCGTAAAAGATATAACTTAGAAAAAACGAAGCTGGCACCCCGCTGGGGGTAGCCACCCATATGCTATATTTATTTTTATTTTATTTTTTTTCACCAATAAGATATAACACTTCGCCAAATGTCCATAAGGACAAATTGTAAAAAACCAAAAAAAAAAAAAAAAAAAAAAAAAAATTTAATCGTTTACTATACTAACCGATTCATCTTGAAACTCTGGTATTTTCTCGCTGATAGTTTATTCATTCATGATATGATGCAAATGTACGAGATGTTCGATCTGGTTGACACGAATTTAATATTAATTGATTATATGTTTCGAATACGTATAAAATTAAATAATATTAATAAAATAATTTTACTATAAATTTTAGTTTCGACTGTTACGATTATTTAGATATATTTATGCCCGTAAATTGATAAAAAATTATTTTTTAATTAAATTAAAAGTCGTTATTCATTTTGCAATAGAACTGTGTGAAATGTATAATATTCCTTTGCAACGGTATTAACATTTACATACTTTCCCACTAATATGTTCGCAGCCAAACAAAAAATATTCACTTGTTTAATAGAACAAATATTCTTATAGGTTGTAAACATAAATGAGTAATGAATTTAAATTCAGAATTTCAAGAAATTTCTAAAATTATCCAAATTTATTCGATAAAAAAGAATGTCTTTTTCATTAATTCAGATCTACAATAAAACATGCAAACAACAAAATTTTACAATCAAGTATTATTGACATCTTTGATAAGTTCTTCGATTTTAGATTTTTATTAGCGGTTTGAAATTTTTTACCTTGCTAAACAAACACGGAACATGATTTCTCGCCGATATCCAATTTCCAATATCAGCGAAACAGAAGCAAAAAGCACAGCTGGAACAATATTTTATACACAGTAGAGGCTAGATGGATCAGCTCGTGCAAAGATCGTTTCACCAGATTGCCAGCTTGCGAGCCGCAAACCAATTGAGTTTGTTCAATAAGCTTTCTGAACGTCTCGTACAGGTCGTGATTTCTTTGTAGACTCAAGCTACAAGACCGAACGTATCGACCGTGAACAGAATATGGTTACGTCTCAACTAGGATATGACGAAAGATATGAATGACACGAGTATCATCTATGATCTTATAACGAAGATCCAGAAATATTTAAGCTCTGTTATGCTTCTTCCCTTAAGACGGGTACTCGATCCCGAGACCGAACAGGCCGGGTTTCTCATACCCGACTTGTTAATTCGGACGTTGTAGGCTGACGTCTACAAAATTATATAGTTTTGTTCATCGTTTGTGTATCGCTAACATAGTGGGAAGTAACCGTTTCCATTCTTCCATTCTTCTCGTAACGCGTACAACATACCGTACAACAGACAAGAGAACTACAACGATTCCTCATTTAGAGAATTAAAGCACGCGGGATTTATCGTTCAAACTTGCGTTCTAACATCTACGGGTGTCTACATCGAAAGCGTGTGGCCAAATTCGCCGAGAGTTCTCACTTAATCACGATACTTAGTGACGATCGTGGCGACGATTCGTCAGTATGAGGATAGATCGTCGGTAGAGAAAAATTGTACCGCTCAAGCAAGCTTTTTCGTACATCATTGTGAGAAATAAGAATACCCTGACCCACTTTCATGAAAATTAAACTATGATTCACGTATATATACAATACTAACTCTTCATTCGTCATTTTCAAAATCAGAAAAACCACACAAATTTAAACACTGACAACAAAAAGGGAAATTTCATGTTAAATAGAAAGAATATAGTATTACGAACATTAATACGAACGTGACTTTTTCGACGCTTTTAGAATTTCGAGATCACACATCAGACTATATTGGCATTTCTATGTATTGTATGATTTTTGTTGGGAAAATCATAAACATACAAAATTTTTCTGTATATTCTGTAAATCTAAGAGACTCTTTTTGTTAAAATGTTCTTCCATTGAAAAAGATTGTTATTTTATAGAATTTAGAAAAGTTTATGTAATTTCAGAAAACGAATAAAAATAAGTTTACATAAATCAATAATTTGAATATTGTTTACTTCCTTTTTTTACATAGAATTAATAGCAAAGTTATTGTTAATATTCTCCTGTGTGAATTTTTTTCAATTTAAATTGTCGTTTAAATAGAATATTTTTTTGCATTTATGCAACAGTTAAAAAAGATTATGAACTTAGACACCTTTTAAAAACTTCGAATTAATTTTCAAACTAAAGGTTTAATATATCTCCATTTACGATTTGAAATTTAAGATAATACCAGAACTATCCTTGTTAAAAGCACCACATTTTATAGCCTTTTATAGAAAGAAACTGAAACCAACAGTTCAACATAAGATCATAATTTATCAACTATTTTCTCTGATTTAATTTGCTTAATTCTCGACATTGAAATAGATGCTTTTCGTTTACTGTTATATAAGTTCTTAAAATATGCAAACGAAAAGACTTGTAAATATTTCAAAATTTCACGTAATGCAATATACTTTCATTCGAAAATTTCGTTTTCTTAACTTAGAAGTTAGAAACTGTATTTTGTGTCTTATGTCGTAGTTCTAAGTACTTAAGCTCGAGCCCTAGTTTATCGTACTTTGAAATGGCAGATCCCAAGAGCATAGCACAATGAAAAATAGTCTTAAAGTTATATACTCCTGAGAATCATGTAATTTCAACACGTTCCTTATATTGAATAGTAGAAATTAATGGTAATAACTATTGCTAATTGTAATTAGTCCGTTTGTAGCATGTAACCAATTGCATTTATTACACTATATTCTTAGAAAATAGTATGAACAAATATTTAAAAATTATCAATTACAAGTATATATATGTAGAAGATGAAAGGACACCGGGCCTTCCCCTTGGAATTCTTTGGAAAATTTCCCAACACTATCTTTATAAATTAAACCGATCATCATAAATCTGTAGTCATCATAAATCTTTATAAATTAAACTTATATCTTTTATGAGGTCTATTGGGTGTTTCCTTTTTAGTCTTCTTGCGATGTTTGTTGTGTTGCACGTTTCAGCTGCCAGCTGGTTCGGGTGTGTTTCTGTTCTTATTCTGCATCTTGTTGCGAATCTGGTAATCTCTTCCTTCACCGTTGGTATTCCCAGGTCTTTTCGTATGTCCTCGTTTCTAACGTACCACGGGGCGTTTACCATTGTTCTAAAGATTTTGGCTTGGATTGTTTCTATTTTGTTTATATGGCTCATTGCTGCTGTTCCTCATAGTGGAATTCCGTATGTCCAGATTGGCTTTATGATTATTTTGTATATTTTCAGTTTGTTTTCTGTGCTTAGTTTGGATTTTCGGCTTGTTAGCCAGTGCATTTGTCTCCTTGCTATCTGTATTTTGTCTATTATTGATTTGATGTGCTGTTTCCATGTGAAGCGTGTATCTATGTGAAATCCAAGGTATTTGACTTGCCTTGTTTGTGTTATTTGCGTGCCGTTCAGGAAGATGTTTGGTGTTATCTGTTTTCTCAATGTGAATGTGATGTGGTTGCATTTGTTAGGGTTAGCTTTGATTTGTTTGTCTTCTAGCCACTTTTCTATTTTTGTGATGTGCTCTTGTAGTATTGTGGCTGCTGTTACAGGGTTAGTGTGCCTGACTAGCACGGCTGTGTTGTCCGCGAATGTCAGTATTTTGCTATTGGTAGTTGTTGGAATGTTGGCCGTGTATAGTGTGTATAGTATGGGTCCTAGGACGCTTCCTTGTGGAACACCTGCTTTGATGTCTTTGGCTTCGGAGTGTGCGTCCTTGATTTTTACTGTGAAGGTTCTGTTGCTTATGTATGATTTTATTATTTGGTATATTTTTTCCGGGAATTGTTTCTTGATTGTTTGAATTAGGCTTTCGTGGTTTATTTTGTCGAATGCTTTCTCTATGTCCATGAATAGGGCTGTACAATATTGTTTGTTTTCTATTATGTGTATTATTTCGTTGACAAGTCTGTGCATTTGTTCTATGGTGGAGTGTTTGTTTCTGAATCCAAATTGATGGTCTGGTATTAATTTTTCCTTCTCTATTATTGGTTTTAGTCGGGCGTATATTACTTTTTCTAGTATTTTGGAGAGCACGGGGAGTAGTGATATTGGTCTGTAGGATGTTGCTTCATGCGGGTCTTTGCCTGGTTTGGGTAACATTATGATTTGTGCCTGTTTCCATAATGTAGGATAATATTGTATTCTTGGTATTGCATTGAATATTATAGTGATTAGTCGTATCGCTTTTGGAGGGAGGTTTTTCAATATTTTGCCATTGATTAGATCGATTTCTAGTGCTTTGTTGTTTTTTGTTTTTTCGATTATATTTCTAATTTCTTGTGCTGTTGTTTTGGGTATGGTGTACTGCTTGTCGATTGCAGTGCAAGTGGCTAGCGCATCGTCGTCCGTATGGCTACTGTGGTTGGTCTAGTCCAAATGAAGATTCCTTACAGGCAGCTAATCATAATGTCAACCAGACACATATATATCTGCTTTCTAAACAAGAAAAATATATCTGTGTGAGGTACATTTATTTAGAGTATAATCATAACTCATGCTATATAAATATTTAATATAATAATGTAATGTAATGACATTACATATCCCTACAATTATTTTATTCTTCTAATAAAATGTTTTTTAGGTTTAATTATTTTCTGTTTTTTATGTTACAAATATTTCAATTTATATTTTGTAGACTTACCATCTTTTCCAGTTGGCAACCAACTCCCTTGATTTATAACGAACGATGGATTTTAAGCCGGTATTATTGCCGAGAACTAGTATTGGTTCGTGTTGACTTCCGTTTGCTATAAACAAGGAAACAACTGTGCCCAAAATAGATCTTCTATTTCTTGGAATGTCTTAGATCCGAAAAATTCGTGAGTCCAACCTGGACCAAAAAGCGCGACAGAAAGTCCTTAGTGTCGTATTTTTGGTAAAGCCTGTAGATTATAACGGTTTAATGAAATATTAAATGACTATATGCTATAATAAAATAAGTGATATTGTAATTACATATGTTGAATTAAATCCACCACCACCAGGACAACATCTTCCCCAAATATCAAGTCCTACATAAATATCATGAATATCTCTGCTGTGATTTTTTGCAAGTGCCAAACCGTTTTCTAATTTTGATTTCGTCCAGTTATAATTCAAGTAAATGCCATCGCAGTTTAAAAAGAAATCTCTGAAACATTGTATTCAGAACATTAAATAAAATTTACAAACAGAAACAATTGTAATTAAGCTCATTTTGCCAATTGAATTTTCCTTCATTGGTTACGCCGTCGTACCATATAATTTCAGAATTTCTAATTGCTTCATGAATATTTTCTGTTAGATATTTTACAAAATAAATTAAATTATTAACTTGCTCACTTTTAATGGTATTTTCAATATTTAATAACCAGACTTATAAAATCGAATTTATAAAATTTTGCAACAAGTATTAGTGCATCTGCAAATCTTCTTACTTCTTCCTGAGATTCAAATATTACATCCCAGGTACCTTCTCTTTTCGTAATTACAGTACCAAGAACTTTTACACCATGATTATGTGCTACATTAATCCACCCAAAAGGTGGCGCAGTTATGAAACGATGACTAAAATACACAAACGTGTCAATAACACTCCAGTGATAAAATAGGTAAGAATCATAAGATTCTGATCGATATATAAATCTGAAAAATCACGGGTATATTATGTATAATATATGAATTGATAAATATATAGCGATTTCTATTACCTGTCTTCTAGGCAGCCACCTTTCATATCATGACAAAGCAACGTTTTAGGATGTACTTCTCTATCCAATTTTTCTAACTGCGTTCTTTCTGCGCTTATTTCTAAACCACTGTACACATAATCAGTTGAATCTCGTAGTTATTCAATTTCCGGTCATGGTTTCAAATTACCCACGTTATCGAATAATTCTTTTAAGTTTTCGAAAGGTTGTGACTATGTAACTTCGGTTGTCATCTCTCTGATTTATACTGTTCTACAGACCACTTTCAAATAGTTTTTAATTCATTAACTCAAACAAAGGTTTCTCTTCTTATTTGCTTCACTGGAAAGTTGTATACATGCATGATAGTGTTCCCATCTAAGGGAACTAGCATATCAAATTACGTCACATGATTTAACATCATTATCTACCAACTGCTAATGAGCAAAAAAATGTTCATTTCTCTATCTGAAACAAACTATATAAAATAAAATTATGAATTTATAATGCACGTACATCAATGTTTATATGATTGTTTCGACTTTGAAAGTAATATTCTTATTTACGTAAGTATATATTGTTTAATATTTTGCAAAAATTATATCGAAACAAACAATTTGGAATAAACATAACTAAGTAAATACTTTAACTTCTTTTTATATTTAATTAAATATTTTATTTGATTTGAGTAGAATTTAACACCTAACCTTCACGTTTAAAATATTACTCTTTCTCATTCTATCTTTCAATTTTATTTCTTCTGCTTCCGTTTTATGATATTTATGACATTTCTTAGTTCAGATATAATTAACTTTTTCGTAATTTATAAAAAATGACACTCTTTTTAATTATCGTACACTATTAACCCATTACATGTCTTGTTGTAATTTAACTTTTAGCAACTTAAGATACGTGCACGTACAGAGTAATTTTCTTCCTAAGAATAATCATTTAATATTACGATAATACTAGAAACTTAAATTAATTACTGTTGCTAATTAATTTGCAAATAACGTAATGCACAGCCATACACAAGTCATACAAGTTATACTTATGTCCTTTAAGTCACCAGAAATGAATTTTAAATTTTATATTATATATTAATATATATTATAGGGAGAAGCACTATACAAAATGATAATGTTAAAGGCATACATGTAATTTATTAGTATAGATACTTACTATATACAAAGCGTTCTCTTCAAAGATAATATGTCGACTACCAAACGATCGACGGCAACCGAACGCATTTCTGGTACTGATAATAATAGTATAGTCGCAAGATAGTTGTGTATCCATGTCCAATTATAAAATTTGAAAACCGGCGCTTGGTCTAGCGGCATGTCGCATGTCTCATGGGACATACAATGTATCGCCTACGGTCTACGATGTGAATATATTAATAAACTTAACAAATTTGTTATTATTTTCTCTAGGTAATTTTTCTCCTTCAAGATTCTGAGGAAAGTACTGAACTGTTGACTCGTTATCCGTATTGTCAAAAGTTCATCATTTATCACCTTTCCCGCTTCATAGTCAGGTTTTTCAAACTAAGAGCGGCATACGGTACATTTGTATTGTATGTGCGAGAGGGAGGTAACGTATAGCACAACCACACACAAGTATGTATCCCCTTCGTAGTATGTATGCGAGCGTCGTACGATGGCCTAGGACTCCGTTGAGAGAAAAGAGAGAAGCGCAGTGTGAAAATCTTATGCCCTAGATCTCTGGCGAGTATCACACGTGGCGAGCAATTACGTGAATATCAGAATAAAGTTCCTTATAATACCTCTCCAAGTCCTCTCCATATTTTAATAGCCGTAAATTGGCGCAGCAGCGCCAAAATTTGAAAGAATAAGGAAACACATATGTACGTATCTTTCTTTTGTGAGACAGAACAGCTTTATTTTTCTGGTCTTCCAACGTTGCCGTCTGAAGCGTGCTTTCCATTTGCGACTAGCCACGCGATTATAAAATCCATTGTCGAATATGGCACAATTTTTATTCGTACTACCGCGATTAAGGATCGCGCGCGACTCTAAAGTTGCGACTTACCTCGACAAGTCAGTCGCCCGCAACTACAAAGTATACGGAACATGTACGTGCTATTATATCCATCGTCAGAAGAATCGCGCGGGACCGAACGTCATTTTGCTGCTAGAAGTGTGGGGACTCCTCACTAAGGACGTCTTAATATATAACATTATTAACTTAAAGCACTATATAACATTATGCAGTTGTAAATTATAATATTATATACTATTATAGTATATACTATTATAATACCCTCAATATAAATAATTAATATTATAGTGATAAAAAACGACAAAAACCTAAAATTTAATTATTTTATTTATATTATTCAGCTTTTCCAAAGGTTTTTCGTTCAGTACTAATGGTTTCTCGACATAAAAGATTACTATCCTTTTATGAGAAATGCAGATTGATTAACAGATTGATTAACGTGTTAAAAAGTGGATGGTTCTATTAAAAAGAATATAGCTGATCTTTATTATCGGTGTCGGCGCGTGATACTAGCCAGAAATGAAAAGAAGCTGAAAGACGTCCTTATTCCTTATCATTGTACATGCGTCATGCAGCATCATCAAGTTTTGCTGTATGCGATGGTGCATTATCGTGGAGCAAAATTACTTTGTGTTGCCTTTTTTCATATTCTGGTCGTTTTTCACGCAAAGCTTGATTCAAATCGATCGTTTGTTGTCGGTAGCGCTCAGTATTAACGGTTTCGCCAGATTTTAACAGCTCATAATAGATCACATCCTTCTGATCCCACCAAACACAGAGCATCGTTTTCCGTCCACAGCGATTTGTTCTTGTAGCCGATGTCGGTGGTTCGCCTGGAGCTACCCATGATCTTTTACGCTCGGGATTCTCAAAATATATCCACTTTTCATCGCCAGTCACAATTCCGGTTTTATACTTACACACCTGATATTTATTATATTCTATATATTACATATATTTATCAGATCTAAAGAAAATTATCTAATAAAAAAATTACGTAATTTTGCAAAATACTGTTTGACAAACAGTTTTTTTAATTAGACGTCAAAAATGTGTCAATTACAGATATCTTTCTGTAACAATATTTCTGGGTAATAGAAACAGTGTGATTTCGAGCAAGGAAAAAAGATATTATTTCCATGAAAAGTAGACGAAGGTATTCATCGAGAATTTACCCCATTTTATTCATATCTTGACATTTCGAAAATATTTTTTACATCACAAAAAAAAAAAAAAAAAAAAAGAAAAAAATCGTAAAGCTACCGAGAAAAATAACAAAATATTATCGAATGTGCCGCTTAATGATACGCTAATTTTATAATGAAAGCACAACACCTTTAAAATTTTCTTAAATTTCGTTGTAAACTTTCAAAACTGCCTAATAAAATACTTCTTATGATATTTAATACGCGAAACAGTTCTCTGCCTACGTTTCGTTTTCTTAATTATATTCATAAAAATATGAATTTGTATAAATATCAACAGCCTGTACATGATCATTTCCGCTTTTTTTCTATGTGGTTTTCTTTGATGTTTACTCGAATTTTCTCTCTCCTCTTTCTCTTTCTACCTTTTTTAGAAGCGTTCTTTTACTCGTCGATGTCATATCAAGCCTTGACATTGTTAATTAATGTAAGACCTAGGGGACGACTTCCAATGAACTTCGAGTGGCAATGCCGCCGTCGCGACGGATTCACGTTTCTTCGTTAGGTACGAACCGTGTATAGTAATTAATGACATGTTCCGCCGACTCATCGCGTTCTTTTTATTCGTTCTTTCTGCGACCTTTTTCTACCGTCGAGTGTACATAGAAGATATGAGCCGTTTCGTTAAGCTCTGTATGTGCATTCGTTTCCATAGATTTTCAAATGTTTTATGCTTTTTCAAATTCAAAAGTGTCGTGGGAATTAAGGGAAATCCTCCAATGCTATTCGGAAATATTGATTTTCTCATTTAATTTATGCGTTTTTCTTTCTTAATGAGAAAAGTTGGTGATATCTTCAAACCTTTATATCTGTATCTTGGTCCGATTAGCAATCAAATAAGGTTCGCAATGTTTCAAGAAAATGTTTAACGTTAAATTGAAACGGGAAATCGTGCGTGTTAGTAAGAACTTTTTTTATATGTTTCTTAATCTTGATATGTTTGTTAACGTTAGAAAAATGCGATTGAGTAAAAAATGGTTGAAAAAGTTCAGTTGCTTTGATTATATAATTATTATAAGGTATTGATTATTGGAATTTACAGCGGTCATAAAATGTATTGGCACGTCATTGTATTTATTATAACATTTGATATACTAATTAATTAAATCCAAGTATATTAAATATCATTTAGCAGTGCTTTCATATGAGTATAAATATTTTATATTATGAAAATGGAATATATAACTAGTGTAGCCATTGTAACGTGTCTCGTATGCTTTTCAAATCATATTTAAGTATATTAAAACAGAAAACAATTCATTTCCAATTTTTTTATTTATTCTTGCGTAAAATAAATCACTTATTTACTAGATGCTTGTATCTATAATTCATTTTATTGGAATTGTACGAAGCAGATTTGCAGGATTGAGGTTAATTAATAATACATTACGAATAAGCTTCTAGCAGATGTAAAACAAGACCTTGTTAAATCTTAACAAGCACATTCGAATAAGATCTTCAACGAAGCACTAAAACACATACATATATCTTCCAATGTGGATGAAAATAAATTGAATAAATACATATATATTGTTATATTCCTTGAAATGAAGAAAAATTCCATTCGCAATTAAAATACGGGCAGGAAAACCTAAAATTTCATAGGTAGTCCAGTTTTTATTTGTTATATATTTAATTAATCGCACCATACATTTCATTAATTTTGAAAAAAGGAGGAAGAAATATATAATGAACAACATGCGTAAAATTTTGTCTGGAAAAAGAGGCAATTATTACATTTCTGAAATATAAATTAGACTAAAATCATAAAAGTTATACAAGTATTATTATATATCGGATTTAGGGTTTTATTCATTAATTCCTTCTGCCTCTTATCTAATTAATTTCTTTCAGTCCCTTTCACGAAGCTATTTTACATTTCGTATACTGTAATAATCTTTTTACTATGCTGCGATCATGCTAATTCTGAACCGAACTTTTAATAATTAAAACGTGAATGATGTCAAAATTTCATGCTTTGAGAATTTATGTTATTTCATTTCATTGATTTATGTATGCACACATATTTCAATATTGAACAAATTTTTTTATAAAAATTTATGAACAAATTTATCAAAATGTATTGTACAATCTACAGTTACCAATTTTTTTGTTTTTCGGAAACTGTTTATCATGCGACAAAAAATAGTAGAATGTAAAAGATGCGTCGTGTCTAAATCTACAACTTTTTGGTATAATCAATACTAAAAGGATAATAGGATTAGCAGATAATCGAATACAATCGAGTATATATCGATTATATAATTATTTAAGTAATAATTTTAATATTTAAGAACCCAAGGGTACCATTTCCTCCTATCCAATCGAGTTCAAAAGTTGCGTAGATTAATTTTGTATTAGCTGAAACTATTCGGGGAAGAAGGTGGCGCGAAACAAACCTTAAAAAAGATTGTCAGATGTAAATAAGAGAATATTAGATTTTTATTCGGTAAAATATTAAAAGAATGCTGTATCATTCTAAAGTATTCATAAAACTCTTGTTCGTAATTTATTAGTTGCTTATAAATATGAAATTCTCCTTTTTCTTTGCGGTTTTGTCATAACGGATGTACACCACAATCTTTCCTCCTTTTGTTGGTACACTTCTTCCTCTTGTTCGTCCAGAAGTACCGCTCTTATAGGTAATATAATAATATAATAATAATTAATAATATAATAATGTATCGTGTATAACTTCAACCTGACTGGCACATTCATCTCGGATACATCCAATCGGATACAACAAATAATAACGCATGAACGTCCGAACACGGCACGGTCACTGTACGTTTTCGTATAAATGGATCTCAAGTGGATCTATATTGCGAAGTTCTTACGGTAAAAAAAAAAATAGAAGAAGAAGAAAACAAATGAACTGTGGATGAAATATTGATATATTATATCGACAAATGTACATATGTTTGCTATTTCTGTAAATGAGTGTTACGTATCCAATATCCAGTGAATCCAGACGCTCACAGTGTTGATTGTTGTCGCGAACGATTATACTCGCCTGTAATATATATCTGTAAATTCTATAGAATTTAGGACACCAACCGACGGTTTGACTTTGCCTGTGTTTACTGGGAGTCGGTCGAACGATATAAATAGAGAAGGACAGGGACTTAGGAAGGAGAATAAAACAGGATTTCGAGAAGCGAAGATAGAGAACAACGAAAATGAAAAGCAAGTTAAGAGTTAGAAGGAGAAGGAGAAAGAGAAGAGGGATTAGAAGCGGAGATTTTAGGAGATACGGAAGAAGACTTTAGAAAATCGATTCTTGAGTTTTCACGACTCGATCGCCTGATTTCTAAAAATATCACAACATTACATATATATATGTCGGGTTGACGTTAGGGGCGTATAATGAATCTTCACCAGTGTTGTTCATGGTTGTCGCACAGATATTTATTACACAAGTATGGCTGATACAAGATTGACAAACGGACGCGGTAGCTGAACGCTAATGACAATGGCCCTAAGTTCGATATAGCGAATCCACGGTCAACGGGATGACGAATATACTTTGCTTCAAAGTCTAAGTCGTACTCAACTTACTACTCGTGATACTAGGAACGCTTGATTGACTCTTAGCTAATCAGATTGCCAGAAAAGAATGAATTTCCGTCGCGACGACGCTGCAGAGGAAAACTATGACGGGGTGTGCCTAAGGGCACGAGATCATCGGATTCGTCAAAGAAAGCCTCCACTCGGAGGGTGAGGGAAATAGGCGCTGCTGTTAATTGGTCAATTTCTATGTTGGCGGTTGGAAAAGGATGCTAGCCGCCCTAGAGAGAGAGTTCCTAGCAGGCAACGCCGTACGTGACCAAATCAGGCTTTCCCGTAACTTCTCGCAATAGGTGACAGATTTACAGGCTGATGGAACAAAGACTGTTTGTCAATCTGAAGGACTTTAGTTAACTAGGTCCTAAGATTTATAACGGTTCCTCAGGCTATCTGAACATAAACTGTAAACGATGCATCGGCATCTGGCGATCATCTGGCCCAAAGAATGGGGTCTGTGCGTGGCGAGCTGCGGGGCCGCTGGAATGTCTTATTGTCAAGTGTCTGTACTGCCAATTCTTTAAAGGAAAGCTATGTTATTTTATGTCTCTGTTATGTGAAACGTTCATCCCGTGACCGTGGCTACGCTCGGCGACCGGATGTCGCCTCGAGCCTAAACTCATTGTCTCAAGTTTCGAATGACTGTGTCTGGGTTATTTCGTAAATGCTACAGTATTCGGGCTTTTCCAAATAATTCCAATGGGGGGGGGCCCGGTGTACTTTCATCTCCGACACGGCCATCCTGACTATCACACGTCCTCGGGTGTATCTAGAATATTGGATTTTCCCAATGTTAGACTCGATATAACTGTCGTTATTTACAATTTAGTTAAGTGTCAAAATAGGTCAAGGGTCCAGTTCGACAGCAAAAATTCTGGTCGGACGTTTGATAACGAAAGAGTTAAAAGAGAGTGGAAACCCGTAACGTTACGATTGATATTCGAAGCGCTAGTCGCATTTTGTGAATCATCAGTCTGGGCGTAATGACATGATGGACCATTCTCGATCTCGCACCTGGACGACCCTCAGTTCTCTGGATCATGATACCACACTGAGCTTTTATTCAAACACTATGTTAGATGTTATCTCCGTAGTGTTAACGATACTTGAATTGAATTCGGTAACGGTGTGTTGATCCCGCACTTACTTTGTTTGAGCCGTATGCCCCCCGTAAGGCGTATGTGAGCCACTATGTTCGATCCGACACCTGATTACCGCACTGGACATGTATGAAGACATTGTCCTTTGCCATATCGCCACACTGCGTTAGATGTTATTTCCATGATACTTGAATCGAATTCGGTAACGGTGTGTTGATCCCGCACTTACTTTGTTTGAGCCGTATGCCCCCCGTAAGGCGTATGTGAGCCACTATGTTCGATCCGACACCTGATTACCGCACTGGACATGTATGAAGACATTGTCCTTTGCCATATCGCCACACTGGCATATGCAAACTCTTTCTGCTAAGTGCTGTGGTCAGAATGATCCTCTGAGACCAAGGTACTCGCATCGTCATGGTCACTGTTCTCGTCATCACCGCAGACGTCCAACTCAGTAGGAACGCGACTATCTGGCATTTTCTTTAACCTATCATGACTGTATTTATATGACCGTTTGCCGTCTAGTGTTTTTAAAATGTACCTATCTCCTTCCAAAATTTCCGCTATCACAAATGGACCGCTAAATTTCGGATCTAGTTTCGTTTGGTTCCTTTCCTCGTTTTTCTTTAATACAAAGTCACCGAGATTGAATTTAACTACTTTGGCTTTCGTTTTATCGAATCTTTCCTTATCGTACTTAGCGCTATCTTCCATATTTCGTATGGCCTGTTGTCTTACGTTGCAGATATCTATTTCCTTTTCTTCGGTATTTTCAGATAGTAGTAACCCGTAGGGTCTCGCTGTTTTACCAATTAATAATTCTAGCGGACTCGATTTAGTCACACGATGAGTGGTGCAATTTAAAGCTAACTGTATTTCGCCGATCGCGTCTTGCCATGATCGCCCGGTCGTTTCTACCGTTGTAAACATATTCTTTAATGTACCCATAGTACGCTCTACCTGTCCATTCGCTCTACTAGCACCGGTTGCTATTAGGTGGAGTTTAATTTGTTTATCCCGACAAAAATCTTGAAATTCTTTGCCGGTAAAACATCGCCCTTGATCCGCTATTATCCGAGAGGGACTGCCGAATAGAAATATGGCGGACTTAAGTGCCTTAACGGTGCTAAGTGAGTCTATTTTACGAGTGTGGTGTAAGTATACAAATTTGGTAAAGGCATCGATCAGGACAATGACGTATTCTTTCGAGTCGTTCTTGCCGCTCAGCTTTCCCGTTATGTCTACGTGAATGGTATGCCAAGGTATGCTAGTCTTAGGTATGGGATGTAATTCAACTTGCACTTTGCCTGAATTCGCCTTAGAAATCTGACAAGCATGACAGTTCTCTACGAATTTGCGAACATATTTCGCCATCCCTTCGAACCAGTAATACTCGTACAGTTTCTCGAGCGTTTTATCCCAACCTAAGTGCATAATTGACTGGTGTATGTGGTTAATGACGGACCACCTAAACCCTCTTGGTACGATGGGCAGGCAGAGGGTCTTGCCTCTCCTTTGTATTTTACGGTAAAGGGTACCGGATCGTAACTCGTAAGTAATCGCAATGTCTTCCGCGAGCTCGTCGTTTCGCAGTTTGTTGACGATTTCAGAAATTTGAGGGTCGCGACGTTGTTCCGCTAGTAGCCAATCTTCCGAGATTTCGGCCAGATTAATTTTCTTTTCTTCGATCTTGTTGGTGGGGGCGCGGTCGGTGTCTACAAGATTACGCGAGAAGAAATCTACGTGGGCCATTCGTTTGCCTTCTCGATACATAATGTCGAAAGTGAAAGTTTGCAAGTAAGCCCACCACCTATGAACCCTGTCACTTAGACTTACTTTATTACGAGCTGCTTTTAACGAGTTACAATCAGTGACAACGAGAAATTCCCGTCCGTGTAAATAGTGGCGAAACTGTTTAACGGCGTTTACAACTGCCAGGGTCTCTAGTTCATATGAATGATATCTGGATTCCGCGGGGCTCGTTCTCTTACTGTAATATTCTATTACTCGGTTTCTGCCGTCGATTTTGTGCATTAAAATAGCGCCGTATCCGTCCGAACTAGCGTCAGTATGTAATTCTATCGGGTAATTCGGGTCAAATATCATCAACACCGGCTCGTTGGTCAGGATGGAAATTATCTTTTGCCTTATGGTTTCGTGTCTATCTGTCCAAGTTAGGTTTTTAATACCGGAGGTAAGTGCGTACAATGGTTTCATTACCTGCGAAAATTTAGGGACGAATTTTCGGAAATAGGAGGCTAAACCTATGAACTGCCTAAGTTGAGCGACGGTCGTTGGTGCCGGTAGAGAACTCAAGGCTTGTATTTTACCCGGATTTGGGCGAACTTCTCCGTTATGAACTACGTACCCGAGATAAAGTACAGACGTCTTGAGAAAGGAACACTTCGAAAAATTGAAGGAGAACCCGGCGTTTACGAGGGTACCTAGTACGATGGGTAATCTTTCTAGAGCCTGGTCTACCGATTCAGCGATGATTAGGACGTCATCCAGGTAGACAACAACGTACGAGTGGGCGAGGCCGCCCAAGGCATTGAGGATAGCCCTCTGGAAAACGGACGGTGCGTTTTTCAATCCAAACGGCATCGTCGTATACTCGTACTGCCCGTCGGGGGTGACAAACGCTGTATATTCTGTCGAATTGGGATGAATGGGGATTTGATGGAACCCGCTGGCCATGTCGAGGCTAATGAAGTACTTCGCCCTTTGCAATCTCGCGATTTGATCCGCGATAAGAGGTAGAGGATATCGGTCCGCGACCGTATTTTTGTTTAGCTCTCGAAAATCTACGCACAACCTATCCGAGCCGTCCTTCTTCTTTACGAGTAACATAGGGCTCGCGAACGGTGAGTTACTAGGCCTTATAATTTCTGCCTTAATTAATTCGCTTATTCGTTCGCGCACTATGCTTCGCTCTGCCTCGCTAAGCCTGTAGGGGCTTCTTTGTACGGTGATATTAGGATCGATCAGACGTATCTCTAACTGTCCCGTATTTACTCGTGCACGCGGGAAACCCGTAATAAATGAACTTTTGAATTCTTCGAGGATGGAGATCAATCGGTCTTTGTCTTTACCGAACACCTCGGTGTCGACCCCATTAATATCGATTTTACTTTCGGCGGTTATATTGTAAACATTGACAGCTTTTGCCCTGCAAATACTGAGGCTATTTTGGGTAATATTGACGTTAAAACCCTGGCTCAAAATTTCGCGGCCTATCATGATGTCGTAATTTAGATAGCCGTCGGCAAGGATGTGAAAAATTATCTCCAACGCAAAACCATTAATACGTACTATGGATGCAATTTGAGACGTGCAATTAATACGGTGATTTCCTATCCCTCGCATTACTACTACGTCGGTCGTTCTTTTGCCGGAAAACTTCGAGGCTATGGACTCTTTGATTAGCGAACATTCGGCTCCAGAATCGAAATAAAACGAGAACGACTCACCCAGATGGCTTAAGTTACCAGTTGAAGACTCAACCACGCAGGAGTTGACTCGACGTTCGTTAACGGGGTTGCGATTTGTTTTCTGCAGCAGCGGGCAGTTGGATGCGATGTGGCCCTCTCCGCGACACTTGAAGCATGACACCTTGGACGATCCAGCCGGTCGGCTTTTCTCCTGTCTCTCGGTTCTCATTCTCGTACGACACTCCGCTATCTTATGCCCGGGAATACCACAGTGACGACACCTGATCCGGGGGTCAGGTATCTTCTGCCGTTTAACTTCGGGGCCCGTCGACGGATTTCCTGACGAAGGCGCCGGCCTCTTCTTCGCGTAGTGGAAAGCTTTCATTTCCATCAAAAATTGATCCCGAGTCTTGATGTCGCTTGTAAGCGCTAGTTTCTCGACACGTTCATCGAGCAGACTCAGGTGATAAAGAACGGTGGCGTGGACTATCTCGATCGCATCCAGATGATCCCACCTTGCCCCAAGGAGGGAACAGAGACGAACACCATAGGCCCCTATGGATTCACCTTCCAGCCGAGGTTCGGCTACCATCTTCATTAGAGCTTCGGTTGTCGTTTCGATACCACCAAAGCGCGTAAGAAAAAGTTCTTTAAATTTTGACCAGGTAAGGCTTGCATTGACCGGCACCTGCGCGAGCCACCCCGCGGCAGTGCCCTTCAGCGCTTGACTCACGGTGCGAAGTAACTCATTATATCGCATGGGCCTTCCTTCCATGAGACAACTGGCAAGTGAGCACCATGCGACAGGGTCGGTACCCGCGATATCGGGATTGAACGTCGGTAATGATATGTCCTTATGTTCCACACTCACCCCTGGCTCCTCCCATTGACTCAAGACAGCCAGAAGCCGCTTCGAAATTGTAGACGGTGGTGATACTTCCTTAGGTTCCGCACCCGCCTCTTGCTTTTTCAATTCACTTGCGATGGCCAGAAGCTGCTCCTTAATTGTAGACGGTGGTGATCCCACTTCTGATGTCGGGTTGACGTTAGGGGCGTATAATGAATCTTCACCAGTGTTGTTCATGGTTGTCGCACAGATATTTATTACACAAGTATGGCTGATACAAGATTGACAAACGGACGCGGTAGCTGAACGCTAATGACAATGGCCCTAAGTTCGATATAGCGAATCCACGGTCAACGGGATGACGAATATACTTTGCTTCAAAGTCTAAGTCGTACTCAACTTACTACTCGTGATACTAGGAACGCTTGATTGACTCTTAGCTAATCAGATTGCCAGAAAAGAATGAATTTCCGTCGCGACGACGCTGCAGAGGAAAACTATGACGGGGTGTGCCTAAGGGCACGAGATCATCGGATTCGTCAAAGAAAGCCTCCACTCGGAGGGTGAGGGAAATAGGCGCTGCTGTTAATTGGTCAATTTCTATGTTGGCGGTTGGAAAAGGATGCTAGCCGCCCTAGAGAGAGAGTTCCTAGCAGGCAACGCCGTACGTGACCAAATCAGGCTTTCCCGTAACTTCTCGCAATAGGTGACAGATTTACAGGCTGATGGAACAAAGACTGTTTGTCAATCTGAAGGACTTTAGTTAACTAGGTCCTAAGATTTATAACGGTTCCTCAGGCTATCTGAACATAAACTGTAAACGATGCATCGGCATCTGGCGATCATCTGGCCCAAAGAATGGGGTCTGTGCGTGGCGAGCTGCGGGGCCGCTGGAATGTCTTATTGTCAAGTGTCTGTACTGCCAATTCTTTAAAGGAAAGCTATGTTATTTTATGTCTCTGTTATGTGAAACGTTCATCCCGTGACCGTGGCTACGCTCGGCGACCGGATGTCGCCTCGAGCCTAAACTCATTGTCTCAAGTTTCGAATGACTGTGTCTGGGTTATTTCGTAAATGCTACAGTATTCGGGCTTTTCCAAATAATTCCAATGGGGGGGGGGCCCGGTGTACTTTCATCTCCGACATATATATATATATATATATATATATATATATATATATATATATATATATATCTAAAATCTTGTTTGCATTAGGCAATTTTTGGACGAACGATTAAGTCGATGAACCTTAATTAGGTTGTTCGAATTCGCACATGTAAATACAGTTTCAAACAAGTTGGCTTTTAGTCGTTCAACCAAAAATGGTCCTAAATGACACGGCGGAGCGTGTCGCGTAATTTCTGAATAATTACACAACTGTTGATTTGTGGAATAGTCTTTATTCTTTAGACTTAGTGTTTTATTACAAAGGTCAATATTGTGACTGAATTGGAATTAGAAATGGAACTGTTTGAACGGTCTCGTACCATCAAAGAAGAAAGCTCGGTGTGGGTGTTCCCTTTGGAACTCAGAACGCGGATTCGTTGTTCACACTTTTTGGTGGAAAAGTGAGGGTAACGATCCGCGATGCCCATTGGTAAATGAATTAGGTAGTAAAGACAAGGAGAACTAGATATGGCTCGTGGGCATCCTTGTTTATGGGAAAAGTCTTATCTTGCCAGGCACCCGCTTTCTCCGTATTAGGTAAGAGTCGAGTGCAACAAACATAAACCGAAAATGTTTAAGTGAAGAAAACTGAAACTGAACAAATTCGGTTTATGTCGTCTTCTTAGGCCTGCTGCGAGTTATTAAAACAATAGATAGGTCTTGGCGTCCGGACTACGGGGAATCTCGCAAGGACCGTCACATCTGGCGTACCACATGGCAAAAAGGAAAGTTGATTCGTGACAAGCGCGACGTTTTGTGACGAGTGACTATAGTCGCGTATAGTACGTACATATATGAATAGCATTTAATAGAGAGCCACTATAGTCGTTCGTCGTAACGGAAGGAAATAGTACAACAAATTGAATACATTCAATACATTTTGACCATTGTAACAGAATCAATACGTTTTGACCTTATATGTCGAAACAATGCTAATCCTTGTTTAACAATATTTTGATACATTTTTAATGTTTGCATTACCCAATCTAATTTTTTCACATCTTGGCAGTAAACTTTTCAACGGTTTAAGGATCCGCTATAAATTTTAGGATTTATTTAGCTAAGATTCTGCAAAATATTACAAACAACTTTTATCACGTTGCTTCAAAATCTAAAGTTTTCTGAAAAAGAACAGACCGAAATTTGACGTTGATTTATGCTTTGCTTCAGTGCATAATACATATCTTTGTAATAAAAAAAAAAAAAAAAAAAAAAAAAAAAAAACTGACAAAACATGGATCACGTTGCGTTCGCTTAACTTCAAATTTTAAATCGAAATCTAATAAATATTTAACAGAATTTTTTCTCACTATATTTTGAACAATATTACACATTTCTGAAATCAATTATTTCATATAGAAGGACGTAGCAATATCAAAGTTTAAATTACTATAATCCTACTGAAATATCTCGTTACTGTAACTTCTTCAACATCCCCGTAAAATAGCTGAAAATGAAAAAGATATATCTGCCTGTAACAACGTATATTCGTACTAACTACCTTATCCAACTGTCGTGGCATCGTTTCGCACAAGAATATAACATGGCATACAATCATACGAGACTAAACGTATGAATTTTCTCTTTACGTTCCAGATCGTCGACCATTATCCCGATCAATGCATGATCCGTGTAAGCGGATCTAAATACCGGCGGCGGAACAACAACGAGGTCCACCGACCTCCGGTCCTCAAAATGTAATATTCTCCGCTGCCCGAAGGAAGCGAGATTCTATTGGGTTTCGAACAAATGGCATACTTCGCTCGAGTAGTGGCCGCTCCGGTCACAATTAGGACGCATAACAGAAGGGGTAAGGTCCTTCGGCTTTACATTTTTCTCTTATCTTATTTTCAAACAACATATAGGTAGGCCAAATATAAAATACTGTGTCCGGACGGACACGATATTCTGATTACAGGTATGCAAAACCACGGGCCAGAGCGACTCATATGACAAAGGCGAAGAAGTTCCCCATATTAGTACTAAATGTTTTAGATGTAGATGTTTTAGATGTAGATGTTGTAGATAGATGTTTTGTGTGTTAAAATAAAAAAATTTTTTTTTTATATTGGTTATTTTACAATTTGTCCTTGTGGACATTTGGTAAAGTGTCATATCTTGTAGGTGAAGAAAAAAAGATATGACCTACAAGATATGACCTACAAGATATGACACTTTACTAAATGTCCACAAGGACAAATTGTAAAATAACCAAAATAAAAAAAAGAAAAATTTTATTTTATTTTATTTTGGCGGCTGCCAATTAAAATAAAATATAATAAAATGTCGTGTCAGTGTTGTAACCGTAGGATTTGATGTTTGCCTGTAAATTACTGTATAGTTACGCAAAATAAAAGAAACTCCTACGGTATGTCGATTTTCTTTCGATTTTCCCTTTATCCTTATATTATCTATATTATATATGTTTGACTGATATGTTTGACCTATATTATATATTGTCTGAAATCTCGTTTTCGAGAAAGTCGAATTTGAAAATTTGTTAAATACACATATACCAGGCTAATCTTTTATTCAATATGTTCAAATCGTATTTTCTCAAAAACGAAAACTTAAATGAAAAAGTGTTATTCTACATTTTTTCACTTTTGACTTATTTTTGCATAGAATAATTTCCCGTATTATACATCTATTTGCCTAAATACACTAGGCAAGTTTTCTGACTCGATAATACTAAAAAACACCTCCGATGTTATAGTTATTCTATTATTATTTTGATAGTTATTATTATTATTTTGGTTATTATTAATATTATTATGTACTATTAGCATTATTTTGGTATGTGGTAGAATAAGTCATAGAATCTTCTTAACTTCATTACTTTTTTTTTTTTTTCGTGGAGGAAATTCGCACGGACACCCGTCGCTTCTACGAGGAAGAGCGGCGTGGTAGTGTCGGACTACAACCGACCAAAACCTTCACGATTACCGTCCCTATTGCGACTGAGGGGTGCCCGGGAACCGCTGTGGCGACACACCGGGCCCTCCGCGCACAAAATTCTGTCCATATTACGTCTCGCACTCTCCCAGGGACCGTCCGGATCGCCAACCGGACTTCTTGGTGCCTCCCGGGTGCTGGAAGGTCTAGCGCCTAACTTCAATCCCCTTCGGAGGTCGCTGCGGCTCTCGCGCGTCTCCTGTAGGCGCGTCCACCGGCACCGCCGCGCCCTCGACGACCAAACCTCACGGGATGGGACGCCCGCTACCTCTGCCGCTCTGCCACCTCCACCTACCGAGTACCCTCAGCCACGGCGCATCTTCTGTCGAGCAGCTCCCGCCGAGACCGCGCCACGGCGACCGCGACCGTCGCTCCAATTTCGCCCAGCAGACCTCGATTGCGGAGATAGATCTCGCGACACCTCAGGGTCTGCAGCTCGAACGCGGGAAGCCCATCGAGCCCCGCCGCTGCCGCTGCCGGAATGATACGAAAACCCCACGTAATTCTGATGGCCACCGACCTGTGCAGTCTGCTAATTGCTCAGGGACTACGGCTGCTGGTCGCTCAGGGACTACGGCTGCTGGTCGCTCAGGGACTACGGCTGCTGGCATTCAGGTCCCCTGACCAGATCGATTTCTGCACCACGCCGGCGTACTGCCTACGCACTCCTACACAGGGCACCGCCGCACCCTCGTCGGCCAATCCTTACGGGATGGGAAGCCCGCTCCCTCTGTCGCTCTGCCACCTCCTCCAACCGAGTACCCTCAGCCACGGCGCGCCTTCCGTCGAGCAGCTCCCGCCGAGACCGCGACCGTCGCTCCAATTTCGCCCAGCAGACCTCGATTGCGGAGATAGATCTCGCGACACCTCAGGGTCTGCAGCTCGAACGCGGGAAGCCCATCGAGCCCCGCCGCTGCCGCTGCCGGAATGATGCGAAAACCCCACGTAATTCTGATGGCCACCGACCTGTGCAGTCTGCTGATTGCTCAGGGACTACGGCTGCTGGTCGCTCAGGGACTACGGCTGCTGGTCGCTCAGGGACTACGGCTGCTGGCATTCAGGTCCCCTGCCCAGATCGATTTCTGCACCACGCCGGCGTACTGCCTACGCACTCCTACACAGGGCACCGCCGCACCCTCGTCGGCCAATCCTCACGGGATGGGAAGCAAGCTCCCTCTGCCGTTCTGCCACCTCCTCCAACCGAGTACCCTCAGCCACGGCGCGCCTTCTGTCGAGCAGCTCCCGCCGAGACCGCGACCGTCGCTCCAATTTCGCCCAGCAGACCTCGATTGCGGAGATAGATCTCGCGACACCTCAGGGTCTGCAGCTCGAACGCGGGAAGCCCATCGAGCCCCGCCGCTGCCGCTGCCGAAATGATGCGAAAACCCCACGTAATTCTGATGGCCACCGACCTGTGCAGTCTGCTGGTCGCTCAGGGACTACGGCTGCTGGTCGCTCAGGGACTACGGCTGCTGGCACTCAGGTCCCCTGCCCAGATCGATTGCTCGCACCACGCCGGCGTACTGCCTACACACCCCGACACCGAGCACGCCAAGCGATCGATTGCTCGCACCACGCCGGCGTACTGCCTACGCACTCCGACACCGGGCACGCCCAGCTGAGGCAGCTGTCACGTAAAAATTAAGATAAAAACAAGAAACTTGTTTGCTTCCTAACAGGAGATCGAGTTCTTTATTTTTTTTTTTTTTGTCTCAATTTGTACAATACTGTTTTCGTTTCGCCATGATACAATTTTTTGGTATTTGAGTTAGTTAAGTAATTTTTTTTTAGACTGACTGAATGATTTGGAACGAAGCATTTATATTCTTTTATTCGTTGGAGTGGGAGCAGTCTTTGGTCGTACATATATGCCGTCCAGGCGCCTGAGAACGGATGCTGGTTTATCATATAGCTGCTTGATTTGCACCTGTGACATTCCCCCCTTCCTAGATTGAACTTGGTCCCTCAAGTTGTCTTCAGAAGACTTTCGTTGAATCGGACTTGACGTGGCTTGAAAATTACAGCTGATTCCTCCTCTTCCTCAAGAGGAATTATGTATCGGTTGGAATATGGATGTTGGGTGTCGAGGCCAGGGTGCTTGGTACTGGCGGGGCTGTCGCATTGTGGCTGATGATTACGGTTTCATTTCGGCAGCGCAATAGATTGATACATAATTTGTTCGGTATACATTTCCTGATGCATTCGAATACCCCTATTTTGTTTAATCCATATATACCTAGTATGCCTAATGCTATGTACCCTAATGTCTGGAGCGTGGTTAGTCCCCAATACTGTATATCTTTGATTCTGTGTTCGAAATTAAGGGTTTCTATCTCGTCGCCTATTTTATCGATCGTGGTTTTATAGCCTTGTAAATTGTCTATTACCTTTGGTGCTCGCTCGAGTTTATCTAACAGATGAGTGAAACTATCGTTTGTTTTGAGCGCTAGGGTTTTTGTTTTGATTTCGTATTTGACTTCGTTTTTTGTTTCGCCTATACGCATGTGTTCGTCTTTGTACTGTATATCGCAAGATGATAGAAGGTTTGTCAAGTTTTTGCAAAGTGTGTTTCGTTTGGCAAATTGTGTCTATTTCTATCGGATTTGCCGGTATCGCAATGTAACAGTTGCTAGTTTTGAGTGGTATAAAGCTAATGTCTTCGATCTTAAGTACAGTTATTTGGCAATGTTCAATGTGAGGTTTGAAGTTTATTATTTAGCTGCGACAATCGGTTTTCGAGTTTCTGTCATGAATTGGTAGTTTTTGTTTTCGTATAGTGGTTCCGGCTTGATTCTTACAAAGTTTGTTGAGGTATTCGATATCAGTGTTTATAAATGAAAGACCTGAGGTTAAATATATCTGATGTTCGACTACTGGAGCCAAAAATACTCCATTTCTCTTACTCGGGATAGGATATATCTGTAATATGTTCCATTCTGTGTTAGAGACTAAAGGTACTGTGATTTTGAAGAACATTTTGTCACCTATTGTGAAGATTTGAAGATCACTGATGTCGAGTATAAACTGAAAATGTTCGGTTTTGGCAGAGATCGCGGTGTTGTACATCTGGTTACCTATTGTCTTGGCGTAATTTTCTAGAAATTCATCCGAGTCGAGTATTTGTGGACTAATTATTCCTTGTTTGCCTAATATCATGACGTTAAGTATTTCATCTAATTGGAAGTGTAAAGTTTGCATCGCGGTGTCGAGTTTCATGATCATCTTAAGTATAAATCTATCGATATTTGCCTGCCATTGTTGTTTTAATATATCGCTATGTGATTTTTCTAAGTGGTTTAGATTTTCTGACTTTACAATTTTTCTATCAAGTGCTGTTTGATTCGCTATTATCGTCTTGATTTTATTATTGTCATCGAATAGTTTGTCCATATTCTCGTTTATGAGCGTAAGATCGGTATCGTCGAGAGTTCCGAACAAACTTTTCGATACGGAACCTATGATGTTGAGTAAACCTCGTTTGCTTCGGGTATGTGTTAACGCTTTTAAGTGTTTTGCGAGTTGTTTTAGATTATTGATACGATTTTGTAATCCGTCTAACTGTTCAGCGTATTCTTTGCTGGTTGCACGTGAGTCTATTGTTAATTTATATGATTCTATTGTGCTTATCTGCTCGTATATGTCGCTAGTGTCTAATCCTACTATAACATTGGCAATATCGCTGTACAAATATCCTTTTCCTATGTTTTCTACGAATACAGAGTTTCTTTCCAATGGGGTAATATTTATTTGCGCGGATACTATTCCGGCAAAGAGGAGCGTCGACCTGGAAAGTAAGGTTTTAAACGATTACCGTGTATTTTTTTGTTTTGAATCAAACAGTATGGAGTACATACTTTATCAATCGTGTACGGTCCTAACCATTCCACATCAAGTTTATGCCTTTTATGATCGTTATGTATTAAGACGGAGTCTTCTTCTTTGAAAACTGATTGAGGTTTTATAATTTTACGTTTTTGATCGCGCTGATATCGCTGTTTACTTTTGATCAACGTTCCGCGAGCGTGTTGGAGTCTAGAGTCCCATTCTTTTTTGCGGAACGTGACTTCGTCTACGTATGTGCGTTGCGGATTCTTGGATATCGTGGAGGGAAGATTGGCTTGGTGTCCGAATGTGAGTTCGAACGTCGTGTAACCAGTGGAGTCGTGTATCATTGTGTTATATGCAAGGCATACAAAGTTAAGTTGATCGTCCCATTCTTCGTCCGAATTTCGCTGTATCGATTTTAACATGTCTGTTACTATTGCGCGTGTTCGCTCTAACGATCCGTTACTTGGTGGGTGGAAGGATGTCGTTTTGATATGTTTGATTTTGAACACGTCTTCGTTCTGTTGCATCAAACTAGATATAAAATTTTGTCCGCGGTCGGTTAGTATCTTTTTTGGAGCGGAAAAGATGTAAATGTAGTGATTCAAGAGTGCGTTCCAAATTGTTTCCGTTTGCTGAGTTTTTAGTGGCACGAGTATTAAGTATTTTGTCAGTTCGTCATGTATGGATAGTCTCATTTTATAGATAATTTTATTATCTACAATATTCTACTGACACTTTTTCACGTATGATAAATAATTTTTAAGATATAGAGGAAATGTAAGAAAAACTCCCGTTTTTTTTATTTAATCGATATGATGTTTATAAAGTTATAAAGTTGCTTGTCTTGTAGATTAGATTATATAGATTATATAGTAACATGATCTAATCTATATCGTTCCGAATCATATGATACAAAAACGTTTCTACCAAGAATTTGTTTCTAATACAATCAGATTATATTCGATTATATTATACAATCAGAATACATATCAGTTTATTTCAAACAGAATATTCGTAGGAGGGCCGTTCCTCTCGTTTTGTATCGAGTCAGAGACCGGCTGAGCATCTTAGGAGTAACGATAGTGAAATGCAATTCAAATTGTATAATTGAGAAATATTACAAACCGTTGTAAAACGTATATTACTTACAGATTATCCAAAGTGAAAAGGTGTAAATTTGGCTGTATGTTATAGTTTCGGTTCACGATAAGGATCCCGATATTCTTCTTATTGATTCTTAGGAAACATGCACGTGTGACGATAACTCGACTTGATGATGCTGCACGACGCATGTACAATGATAAGGAATAAGGACGTCTTTCAGCTTCTTTTCATTTCTGGCTAGTATCACGCGCCGACACCGATAACAAAGATCAGCTATATTCTTTTTAATAGAACCATCCATTTTTTAACACGTTAATCAATCTGTTAATCAATCTGCATTTCTCATAAAAGGATAGTGACCTTTTATGTCGAGAAACCATTAGTACTGAACGAAAAACCTTTGGAAAAGCTGAATAATATAAATAAAATAATTAAATTTTAGGTTTTTGTCGTTTTTTATCACTATAATATTAATTATTTGTATTGAGGGTATTATAATTATATACTATAATAGTATATAATATTATAATTTACAACTACATAATGTTATATAGTGCTTTAAGTTAATAATGTTATATATTAAGACGTCCTTAGTGAGGAGTCCCCACACTTCTAGCAGCAAAATGACGTTAGGTCCCGCGCGATTGGACATGGATTTTGTGACGCCAGCGAAAAGGCGTATGGAGCATGTGTTTACCTTCGAACTAGGAATCCTGATGGGCATATCTGGACGCGACTCCTTACTGCGAAATCAAAGGTAGCTCCCCTCAAATCTCAAACCATTCCAAGATTGGAACTGAGCGGAGCACTTCTTCTGGCGTCGCTGACCACCGCCGTCCTTCAAGCATTGTCAAAACCCATAACGCGCATCGTTTATTGGACGGACTCCACCATCGTTCTTCATTGGATTAACACGTCGCCCCACACGCTGAAAACTTTTGTCGCTAATCGAGTGGCAGATATTCAAAGGCAGACCCAGACCTCAGAATGGCGTCATCTTTCCACAACGGACAACCCCGCGGATCTCATCTCGCGAGGTCAAACACCAGAAGATCTGCTACGATCAACCATGTGGCAACAAGGACCGAAATGGCTCCAAAAAGCTGAAAAATACTGGCCGAAATGGAACCCTGTACCATTGACCGAAATACCAGAGCAGAAGAAGGCAACCTGTTTGTCTTTGATTTCCGCTGACCACAGTCTACTAGAGAGATTTTCCTCGTGGCCGAAATTAATCAGAATCACAGCTCGCTGCCTACGATGGCGGCAACCAAGGCATCGAGGGAACCCCCTAACCGCGCAGGACTTATCCATTGCGCATAACAAAATAATCAAATTGCTCCAACGTTGCTACTTCGCTGATGACATTCGACAGCTCCAAATCAATCAAAAGTCCACATTGAAAGGGAAGCTACAGCGACTCAATCCCTTTTTGGACAAGGATGGGATGCTACGAGTTGGAGGCCGACTCAGTCACTCAACACTGCCTTTCAGCCAGAAACACCCCATCATCTTACCCAAGTCAACGGTTACGACGCTCATAATCGAGCACGAACATCGCCTGAGTCTACATGCCGGGACTCAAGCCACTTTATACGCCCTCCGAAGATCCTATTGGCCAATCGATGGCCGCAGTCAAGTATGGAGCACGTTGAAGAACTGCGTACGGTGCTGCCGAGCTAATCCACCTCCAGTGGATTATGTAATGGGCGATCTCCCAGCAGCACGGATAACAGAATCACGGCCGTTCACCAACATCGGAATAGACTATTGCGGGCCCTTTTTTGTCAAGGAACGAAAGGATCACAACCGACGGAAGATAAAGGTGTACGTGGCAATCTTTATATGTCTCGCAGTAAAAGCAGTTCACATTGAGCTGGTTAGTGACCTCACAAGCGAGGCTTTCATTGCTGCACTACGAAGATTCATTGCTCGCCGAGGATTCTGCTCAAGTATCCACACGGACAACGACACCAACTTCGTCGGCGCAAACAACGAGCTCCGAGAACTACGGAACCTCCTACGGTCCGACGATCATAAGGCAAAGGTTCAGTCCTTTTTAGCCGACAGACAGATCGAGTGGCACTTCATTCCTCCCAATTCACCGCATTTCGGCGGGTTGTGGGAAGCTGCAGTGAAGTCTTTCAAACGACACCTCAGACGTGTCGCAGGTAACGAGCTTCTATCATTAGAGGGCCTTAACACCCTCATCATTGAGATCGAGTCGATCCTCAATTCCCGTCCGCTGACTCCGATCTCCACCGATCCAAACGATCTCCTCGTCCTTACTCCCGGTCACTTCCTTATCGGAGATTCACTAACATGTTTACGAGATCGAGAGTTCACAGATACTCCAACCAATCGTCTATCCAGCTGGCAACATATTCAACAGCTCAAGCAGCACTTCTGGCGCCGCTGGCATCGAGAGTATCTCAATGAGTTAAACGTACGCAACAAATGGAGCAAGGGGAGTCACGACATTCGAGAAGGGACCATCGTCCTCCTCAGAGACGATAACGCCCCCCCAATGCAATGGCCACTGGGCAGAATCATCAAGGTCCATCCCGGCGCAGACGGCATCATCCGGACGGCTACCGTTCGAACAGCAACGAATTCCATAGATCGGAGCATCAAACGGATGGTACCACTACCGAGCAGATCGACACCAGATGACTCCAACCTAATCAGCAGCAACGCGGACTAATGCGAGATCCACCTCGCCAAATCAATCACATCATTTTGATCGGTACCCTCTCAACGGGGGGAGGATGTTACGTCGCCCGACTCTCTACCTGGGCCGGACCTCACATCGCGGACGGATGGCAGCCAGATGTCCGCACATCCTTATCGCGTACTCTTGAAAACACTCGCAGCCCGACTATAAATCACAGAAAAATCTGGCGAAAGTCTTTCATTGCAAACAAGGGCTTTTCCACGAAAGCGTTTTCTAAGGTTTCTGGTTAGCATCTGGAAAACACGTGAACGCTAAGTGTTCACACGTGCGATGCCTCCTACTCCCAACTTTCCATCGAGGGTGGCTAATACCCTTCCTAGTCCATCGATAGTCTTACTAACCAATAGAAACAATTTCTATTACCCTCACTTCTCCAACCAAAAACTGTCATCAACAAATCAGATGACTCCGTGCGTTAGACACACCCATCCTTAGCTCACCTCCGACACAGCATCGTCACGATCAAGTCAGTTCGTCTTCGTCGTCAATTCAATCAACACGTTTACCACGATCGCTCAGTCCAACGAACTCATTGTGAAGTATCGTAAAGTCGCAATCTAACATTCGGCAAGTCATTCAAGTATAATTCTAGCCACCGAGGCACTAAACTGTAACTTCAATTCACGCGAACGAGACATTCGATTCTTCGCGTCAACATACTTCGGACCGTTCTTGCATTCATTCGGCAAGCTAGTCTAATAATTTCACACGATATCGGGATTCATCGCGTTAACCGATATCCATTACAACATATTTATATATACGTTCCAAGTGTTGTGAAAAGTGGCGAAATAAATAAAAATAGATAACTGGAAACTACAGTTATTTCACTCTAACCACCCCTATTGTCGTAACTGAAATCAGGGGATCGCTCTGCTCGTGGTGTCGATCAGTAGATCGTAACGGGAATTTACGACTCCCGTTGACGCTCCTAACGGAGACTCGTCTCCCCGCGACTGGACGAACAAACACGCGATATAATTCGATTCTACGTGTGGATTAAACGTTTTTATCGTTCGAATTTGTTTAGAAAAAAATTTTCGTTCCAAGGGTTTTTTCGAGTTATTTCCTTAAAAAGCGTTATAAAGCACAAATATTTTTACACAAATCGCGATATAATTCGATTCTACGCGTGGATTAAACGTTTTTTAGGTTCAAATTTGTTTAGAAAAAAATTTTCATTCCAAGGGTTTTTTCGAGTTATTTCCTTAAAAAGCGTTATAAAGCACAAATATTTTTACACAAATCGCAATATAATCCAATGGTAGAAATACTATTTTCAGTATAAAAATTAAATAAATTAAAATTCATCAACTTGAAATAGATGATAAATGTTGAGTTTTAGGTAAAATTAGAGGGGAGATTGAATCTTAAAATTGAAATTTATATTAACGTAAACAATCAAAAGTATCGATAGTTATTGAACAAAAAATTATTGAAAAAGGTTCGTTACAATGTTTGTTTTTAGAAAATTTATGTTTTAAATATAATAATTTTAATATATTAGTAAAATAATTTCATAATATAAGAATTTTAATTTCCAATGGTAGAAATATTATTTTCAATCTAAAAATTATATAAATTAAAATTTATTGACTTAAAATAGATGTTAAATGTTGTGTTTAGGTAAAATTAGAGGGGAGATTGAATCTAAAAATTGAAATTTATATTAAAGTAAACAATCAGAAGTATCGATATTTATTGAAAGAAAATTAATGAAAAATGTTCGTTATAATGTTTGTTTTTATAAAATTTAAGTTTTAAATTTAATAATTTTAATATAGTAGTAAAATAATTTCATAATATAAGAATTTTAATTTCCAATGGTAGAAATATTATTTTCAAAATAAAAATTAAATAAATTAAAATTTATCAACTTAAAATAGATGATAAATGTTGAGTTTTAGGTAAAATTAGAGGGGAGATTGAATCTAAAAATTGAAATTTATATTAAAGTAAACAATCAGAAGTATCGATAGTTATTGAACAAAAAATTACTGAAAAAGTTTCCTTATAATGTTTGTTTTTATAAAATTTAAGTTTTAAATTTAATAATTTTAATATAGTAGTAAAATAATTTCATAATATAAGAATTTTAATTTCCAATGGTAGAAATATTATTTTCAAACTAAAAATTAAATAAATTAAAATTTATCAACCTAAAATAGATGATAAATGTTGAGTTTTAGGTAAAATTAGAGGGGAGATTGAATCTAAAAATTGAAATTTATATTAAAGTAAACAATCAGAAGTATCGATAGTTATTGAACAAAGATTATTGAAAGAGAAACAATCAGAAGTATCGATATTTATTGAAAGAAAATTAATGAAAAATGTTCGTTATAATGTTTGTTTTTATAAAATTTAAATTTTAAATTTAATAATTTTAATATAGTAGTAAAATAATTTCATAATATAAGAATTTTAATTTCCAATGGTAGAAATATTATTTTCAAAATAAAAATTAAATAAATTAAAATTTATCAACCTAAAATAGATGATAAATGTTGAGTTTTAGGTAAAATTAGAGGGGAGATTGAATCTAAAAATTGAAATTTATATTAATGTAAACAATCAGAAGTATCGATATTTATTGAAAGAAAATTAATGAAAAATGTTCGTTATAATGTTTGTTTTTATAAAATTTAAGTTTTAAATTTAATAATTTTAATATAGTAGTAAAATAATTTCATAATATAAGAATTTTAATTTCCAATGGTAGAAATATTATTTTCAAAATAAAAATGAAATAAATTAGAATTTATCAACTTATGATAGATGTTAAATGTTGAGTTTTAAGTAAAATTAGAGGGGAGATTGAATCTAAAAATTGAAATTTATATTAAAGTAAACAATCAGAAGTATCGATATTTATTGAAAGAAAATTAATGAAAAATGTTCGTTATAATGTTTGTTTTTATAAAATTTAAATTTTAAATTTAATAATTTTAATATAATAGTAAAATAATTTCATAATATAAGAATTTTAATTTCCAATGGTGGAAATATTATTTTCAAAATAAAAATTAAATAAATTAAAATTTATCAACCTAAAATAGATGATAAATGTTGAGTTTTAGGTAAAATTAGAGGGGAGATTGAATCTAAAAATTGAAATTTATATTAATGTAAACAATCAGAAGTATCGATATTTATTGAAAGAAAATTAATGAAAAATGTTCGTTATAATGTTTGTTTTTATAAAATTTAAGTTTTAAATTTAATAATTTTAATATAGTAGTAAAATAATTTCATAATATAAGAATTTTAATTTCCAATGGTAGAAATATTATTTTCAAAATAAAAGTTAAATACATTAAAATTCATCAACTTAAAATAGATGATAAATGTTGAGTTTTAAGTAAAATTAGTGGGGAGATTGAATCCAAAAATTGAAATTTATATTAAAGTAAACAATCAGATGTATCGATATTTATTGAAAGAAAATTAATGAAAAAATAAAATAAAAATAAAATAAACAATCAAACGACAACAAAGACAAAGACAAAGACAAAGACAAAGACAAAGACAAAGACAAAGACAAAGACAAAGACAAAGACAAAGACAAAGACAAAGACAAAGACAAAGACAAAGACAAAGACAAAGACAAAGACAAAGACAAAGACAAAGACAAAGACAAAGACAAAGACAAAGACAAAGACAAAGACAAAGACAAAGACAAAGACAAAGACAAAGACAAAGACAAAGACAAAGACAAAGACAAAGACAAAGACAAAGACAAAGACAAAGACAAAGACAAAGACAAAGACAAAGACAAAGACAAAGACAAAGACAAAGACAAAGACAAAGACAAAGACAAAGACAAAGACAAAGACAAAGACAAAGACAAAGACAAAGACAAAGACAAAGACAAAGACAAAGACAAAGACAAAGACAAAGACAAAGACAAAGACAAAGACAAAGACAAAGACAAAGACAAAGACAAAGACAAAGACAAAGACAAAGACCAAGTGTTTTTTGAGTTATTTCCTTAAAAAGCGTTACAAAGCACAAATATTTTTACACAAATCGCGAAATAATTCGATTCTACGTGTGGATTAAACGTTTTTTTCGTTCAAATTTGTTTAAAAAAAAAATTTTCGCTCCAAGAGTTTTTTCGAGTTATTTCCTTAAAAAGCGTTATAAAGCACAAATATTTTTAAACAAATCGCGATATAATTCGATTCTACGCGTGGATTAAACGTTTTTTGCGTTCAAATTTGTTTAAAAAAAAATTTTCGCTCCAAGTGTTTTTTCGACTTATTTCCTTAAAAAGCGTTATAAAGCACAAATATTTTTACACAAATCGCGATATAATTCGATTCTACGCGCGGATTAAACGTTTTTTGCGTTCAAATTTGTTTAAAAAAAAATTTTCGCTCCAAGAGTTTTTTCGAATTATTTCCTTAAAAAGCGTTATAAAGCACAAACAGTTTTACACAAATCGCGATATAATTCGATTCTATTCGTGGATTAAACGTTTTTTTCGTTCAAATTTGTTTAAAAAAAAAAATTTTCACTCCAAGAGTTTTTTCGAGTTATTTTCTTAAAAAGCGTTATAAAGCACAAATATTTTTACACGAATCGCAGTATAATTCGATTCTACGCGCGGATTAAACGTTTTTATCTTTCGAATTTGTTTAGAAAAAAATTTTCATTCCAAGGGTTTTTTTCGAGTTATTTCCTTAAAAAGCGTTATAAAGCACAAATATTTTTAAACAAATCGCGATATAATTCGATTCTACGCGTGGATTAAACGTTTTTTGCGTTCAAATTTGTTTAAAAAAAAATTTTCGCTCCAAGTGTTTTTTCGACTTATTTCCTTAAAAAGCGTTATAAAGCACAAATATTTTTACACAAATCGCGATATAATTCGATTCTACGCGCGGATTAAACGTTTTTTGCGTTCAAATTTGTTTAAAAAAAAATTTTCGCTCCAAGTGTTTTTTCGACTTATTTCCTTAAAAAGCGTTATAAAGCACAAATATTTTTACGCAAATCGCAGTATAATTCGCTTCTACGCGCGATTAAACGTTTTTTTCGTTCAAATTTGTTTAAAAAAAAAATTTTCGCCCCAAGAGATTTTTCGAGTTATTTCCTTAAAAAGCGTTATAAAGCACAAATATTTTTACGCAAATCGCTATATAATTCGATTCTACGCGTGGATTAAACGTCTTTTTGTTCAAATTTGCTTAAAAAAAAAATTTTCGCTCCAAGAGTTTTTTCGAGTTATTTCCTTAAAAAGCGTTACAAAGCACAAATATTTTTACACAAATCGCAGTATAATTCGATTCTACGTGTGGATTAAACGTTTTTTTCGTTGAAATTTGTTTAAAAAACAATTTTCGCTCCAAGAATTTTTCCAGTTATTTCCTTAAAAAGCGTTATAAAGCACAAATATTTTTAAACAAATCGCGATATAATTCGATTCTACGCGTGGATTAAACGTTTTTTGCGTTCAAATTTGTTTAAAAAAGAAATTTTCGCTCCATGAGTTTTTTCGAGTTATTTCCTTAAAAAGCGTTATAAAGCACAAATATTTTTACACAAATCGCAATATAATTCGATTCTACGTGTGGATTAAACGTTTTTTTCGTTCAAATTTGTTTCAAAAAAAATTTTCGCTCCAAGAGTTTTTCCGAGTTATTTCCTTAAAAAGCGTTATAAAGCACAAATATTTTTACACAAATCGCGATATAATTCGATTCTACGCGTGGATTAAACGTTTTTTTCGTTCAAATTTGTTTAAAAAAAAAATTTTCGCTCCAAGAGTTTTTTCGAGTTATTTCCTTAAATAGCGTTATAAAGCACAAATATTTTTACACAAATCGCGATATAACTCGATTCTACGCGTGGATTAAACGTTTTTTTCGTTCAAATATGTTAAAAAAAAATTTTCGCTCCAAGAGTTTTTTTCGAGATATTTCCTTAAATAGCGTTACAAAGCACAAATATTTTTACACAAATCGCGATATAATTCGATTCTACGCGCGGATTAAACGTTTTTATCTTTCGAATTTGTTTAGAAAAAAATTTTCATTCCAAGGGTTTTTTCGAGTTATTTCCTTAAAAAGCGTTATAAAGCACAAATATTTTTACACAAATCGCGATATAATTCGATTCTACGTGTGGATTAAACGTTTTTTTCGTTCAAATTTGTTTAAAAAAAAAAAAAAGACGCTCCAAGAGTTTTTTCGAGTTATTTCCTTAAATAGCGTTATAAAGCTCAAATATTTTTACACAAATCGCGTTATAATTCGATTCTACGCGTGTATTAAACGTTTTGTGCGTTCAAATTTGTTTAAAAAAAAAATTTTCGCTCCAAGAGTTTTTTCGAGTTATTTCCTTAAAAAGCGTTACAAAGCACAAATATTTTTACACAAATCGCAGTATGATTCGATTCTACGCGCGATTAAACGTTTTTTTTCGTTCAAATTTGTTTTAAAAAAAAATATTCGCTCCAAGAGTTTTTTCGAGTTATTTCCTTAAAAAGCGTTATAAAGCACAAATATTTTTACACAAATCGCGATATAATTCGATTCTACGCGCGGATTAAACGTTTTTTCCGTTTAAATTTGTTTAAAAAAAAATTTTCGTTCGAAGAGTTTTCTCGAGTTATTTCCTTAAAAAAGCGTTACAAAGCACAAATATTTTTACACAAATCGCGATATAATTCGATGCTACGCGCGGATTAAACATTTTTTGCGTTCAAATTTGTTTAAAAAACAATTTTCGCTCCAAGAATTTTTCCAGTTATGCCCTTAAAAATCGTTAGAAAGCACAAATATTTTTACACGAATCGCAGTATAATTCGATTCTACGCGTGGATTAAACGTTTTTTGCGTTCAAATTTGTTTAAAAAAAAATATTCGCTCCAAGGGTTTTTTCGAGTTATTTCCTTAAAAAGCGTTATAAAGCACAAATATTTTTACACAAATCGCGATATAATTCGATTCTACGCGTGGATTAAACGTTTTTATCGTTCGAATTTGTTTAGAAAAAAATTTTCGTTCCAAGGGTTTTTTCGAGTTATTTCCTTAAAAAGCGTTATAAGGTACAAATATTTTTACACAAATCGCGATATAATTCGATTCTACGCGTGGATTAAACGTTTTTTTCGTTCAAATTTGTTTAAAAAAAAAATTTTCGCTCCAAGAGTTTTTTCGAGTTATTTCCATAAAAAGCGTTATAAAGCACAAATATTTTTACACAAATCGCGATATAATTCGATTCTACGTGTGGATTAAACGTTCTTTTCGTTCAAATTTGTTTAAAAAAAAAATTTTCGCTCCAAGAGTTTTTTCGAGTTATTTCCTTAATAAGAGTTATAAAGCACAAATATTTTTACACAAATCGCGATATAATTCGATTCTACGTGTTGATTAAACGTTCTTTTCGTTCAAATTTGTTTAAAAAAAAAATTTTCGCTCCAAGAGTTTTTTCGAGTTATTTCCTTAAAAAGCGTTACAAAGCACAAATATTTTTACACAAATCGCGATATAATTCGATTCTACGTGTGGATTAAACGTTCTTTTCGTTCAAATTTGTTTAAAAAAAAAATTTTCGCTCCAAGAGTGTTTTCGAGTTATTTTCTTAAAAAGCGTTATAAAGCACAAATATTTTTACACAAATCGCGATATAATTCGATTCTACGCGTGGATTAAACGTTTTTTGCGTTGAAATTTGTTTTAAAAAAAAATTTTCGCTCCAAGAGTTTTTTCGAGTTATTTCCTTAAAAAGCGTTACAAAGCACAAATATTTTTACACAAATAGCGATATAATTCGATTCTACGCGTGGATTAAACGTTTTTTGCGTTCAAATTTGTTTTAAAAAAAAATTTTCTCCCCAAGAGTTTTTTCGAGTTATTTCCTTAAAAACCGTTATAAAGCACAAATATTTTTACACAAATCGCGATATAATTCGATTCTACGCGTGGATTAAACGTTTTTTTCGTTCAAATTTGTTTAAAAAAAAAATTTTCGCTCCAAGAGTTTTTCCGAGTTATTTCCTTAAAAAGCGTTATAAAGCACAAATATTTTTACACAAATCGCAGTATAATTCGATTCTACGCGTGGATTAAAGGTTTTTTTCGTTCAAATTTGTTTAAAAAAAAATTTTCGCTCCAAGAGTTTTTTCGAGTTATTTCCTTAAATAGCGTTATAAAGCACAAATATTTTTACACAAATCGCGATATAATTAGATTCTACGCGTGGATTAAACGTTTTTTTTCGTTCAAATTTGTTTAAAAAAAAAATTTTCGCTCCAAGTGTTTTTTCGAGTTATTCTTTTTAAAAAGCGTTCTAAAGCACAAATATTTTCACACAAATCGCGATATAATTCGATTCTACGAGTGGATTAAACGTATTCTTCGTTCAAATTTGTTAAAAAAAAATTTTCGTTCCAAGTGTTTTTTTCGAGTTATTTCCTCAAAAAGCGTTATAAAGCACAGATATTTTTACACAAATCGCGATATAATTCGATTCTACGCGTGGATTAAACGTTTTTTCGTTCAAATTTGTTTAAAAAAAAAAATTTTCGCTCCAAGAGTTTTTTCGAGATATTTCCTTAAAAAGCGTTATAAGGCACAAATATTTTTACACAAATCGCGATATAATTCGATTCTACGCGTGGATTAAACGTTTTTTGCGTTGAAATTTGTTTTAAAAAAAAATTTTCGCTCCAAGAGTTTTTTCGAGTTATTTCCTTAAAAAGCGTTACAAAGCACAAATATTTTTACACAAATAGCGATATAATTCGATTCTACGCGTGGATTAAACGTTTTTTGCGTTCAAATTTGTTTTAAAAAAAAATTTTCTCTCCAAGAGTTTTTTCGAGTTATTTCCTTAAAAACCGTTATAAAGCACAAATATTTTTACACAAATCGCGATATAATTCGATTCTACGCGTGGATTAAACGTTTTTTTCGTTCAAATTTGTTTAAAAAAAAAATTTTCGCTCCAAGAGTTTTTCCGAGTTATTTCCTTAAAAAGCGTTATAAAGCACAAATATTTTTACACAAATCGCAGTATAATTCGATTCTACGCGTGGATTAAACGTTTTTTTTGTTCAAATTTGTTTAAAAAAAAAAATTTTCGCTCCAAGAGTTTTTTCGAGTTATTTCCTTAAAAAGCGTTACAAAGAACAAATATTTTTACACAAATCGCGATATAATTCGATTCTACGCGTGGATTAAACGTTTTTTGCGTTCAAATTTGTTTTAAAAAAAAATTTTCGCTCCAAGAGTTTTTTCGAGTTATTTCCTTAAAAAGCGTTATAAAGCACAAATATTTTTACACAAATCGCGATATAATTCGATTCTACGCGTGGATTAAACGTTTTTTTCGTTCAAATTTGTTTAAAAAAAAAATTTTCGCTCCAAGAGTTTTTTCGAGTTATTTCCTTAAAAAGCGTTATAAAGCACAAATATTTTTACACAAATCGCGATATAATTCGATTCTACGCGTGGATTAGACGTTTTTTTCGTTCAAATTTGTTTAAAAAAAAAATTTTCGCTCCAAGAGTTTTTTCGAGTTATTTCCTTAAATAGCGTTATAAAGCACAAATATTTTTACACAAATCGCAGTATAATTCGATTCTACGTGTGGATTAAACGTTTTTTTCGTTCAAATTTGTATAAAAAAAAAATTTTCGCTCCAAGAGTTTTTTCGAGTTATTTCCTTAAAAAGCGTTACAAAGCACAAATATTTTTACACAAATCGCGATATAATTCGATTCTACGCGTGAATTAAACGTTTTTTCGTTCAAATATGTTTAAAAAAAAAATTTGCGCTCCAAGAGTTTTTTCGAGTTATTTCCTTAAAAACCGTTATAAAACACAAATATTTTTACACAAATCGCGATATAATTCGATTCTACTCGTAGATTAAACGTTTTTTTCGTTCAAATTTGTTTAAAAAAAAAATTTTCGCTCCAAGAGTTTTTCGAGTTATTTCCTTAAAAAGCGTTATAAAGCACAAATATTTTTACACAAATCGCGATATAATTCGATTCTACGCGTGGATTAAACGTTTTTTTCGTTCAAATTTGTTTAAAAAAAAAATTTTCGCTCCAAGAGTTTTTTCGAGTTATTTCCTTAAAAAGCGTTACAAAGCACAAATATTTTTACACAAATCGCGATATAATTCGATTCTACGTGTGGATTAAACGTTTTTTTCGTTCAAATTTGTTTAAAAAAAAATTTTCGCTCCAAGAGTTTTTTCGAGTTATTTCCTTAAAAAGCGTTATAAAGCACAAATATTTTTACACAAATCGCGATATAATTCGATTCCACGCGTGGATTAAACGTTTTTTGCGTTGAAATTTGTTTTAAAAAAAAATTTTCGCTCCAAGAGTTTTTCCGAGTTATTTCCTTAAAAAGCGTTACAAAGCACAAATATTTTTACACAAATCGCAGTATAATTCGATTCTACGCGTGGATTAAACGTTTTTTTTCGTTCAAATTTGTTTAAAAAAACAATTTTCACTCCAAGAGTTTTTTCGAGTTATTTTCTTAAAAAGCGTTATAAAGCACAAATATTTTTACACAAATCGCGATATAATTCGATTCTACGCGTGGATTAAACGTTTTTTTCGTTCAAATTTGTTTAAAAAAAAGATTTTCACTCCAAGAGTTTTTTCGAGTTATTTCCTTAAAAAGCGTTACAAAGCACAAATATTTTTACACAAATCGCGATATAATTCGATTCTACGTGTGGATTAAACGTTTTTTTCGTTCAAATTTGTTTAAAAAAAAAATTTTCGCTCCAAGAGTTTTTTCGAGTTATTTCCTTAAAAAGCGTTATAAAGCACAAATATTTTTACACAAATCGCGATATAATTCGATTCTACGCGTGGATTAAACGTTTTTTGCGTTCAAATTTGTTTTAAAAAAAAATTTTCGCTCCAAGAGTTTTTTCGAGTTATTTCCTTAAAAAGCGTTACAAAGCACAAATATTTTTACACAAATAGCGATATAATTCGATTCTACGCGTGGATTAAACGTTTTTTGCGTTCAAATTTGTTTTAAAAAAAAATTTTCTCTCCAAGAGTTTTTTCGAGTTATTTCCTTAAAAACCGTTATAAAGCACAAATATTTTTACACAAATCGCGATATAATTCGATTCTACGCGTGGATTAAACGTTTTTTTCGTTCAAATTTGTTTAAAAAAAAAATTTTCGCTCCAAGAGTTTTTCCGAGTTATTTCCTTAAAAAGCGTTATAAAGCACAAATATTTTTACACAAATCGCAGTATAATTCGATTCTACGCGTGGATTAAACGTTTTTTTCGTTCAAATTTGTTTAAAAAAAAAATTTTCGCTCCAAGAGTTTTTTCGAGTTATTTCCTTAAATAGCGTTATAAAGCACAAATATTTTTACACAAATCGCGATATAATTCGATTCTACGCGTGGATTAAACGTTTTTTTCGTTCAAATTTGTTTAAAAAAAAAATTTTCGCTCCAAGTGTTTTTTCGAGTTATTCTTTTTAAAAAGCGTTCTAAAGCACAAATATTTTCACACAAATCGCGATATAATTCGATTCTACGAGTGGATTAAACGTATTCTTCGTTCAAATTTGTTTAAAAAAAAATTTTCGTTCCAAGTGTTTTTTCGAGTTATTTCCTCAAAAAGCGTTATAAAGCACAGATATTCTTACACAAATCGCGATATAATTCGATTCTACGCGTGGATTAAACGTTTTTTCGTTCAAATTTGTTTAAAAAAAAAATTTTCGTTCCAAGTGTATTTTCGAGTTATTTCCTCAAAAAGCGTTATAAAGCACAGATATTTTTACACAAATCGCGATATAATTCGATTCTACGCGTGGATTAAACGTTTTTTCGTTCAAATTTGTTTAAAAAAAAAATTTTCGCTCCAAGAGTTTTTTCGAGATATTTCCTTAAAAAGCGTTATAAGGCACAAATATTTTTACACAAATCGCGATATAATTCGATTCTACGCGTGGATTAAACGTTTTTTGCGTTGAAATTTGTTTTAAAAAAAAATTTTCGCTCCAAGAGTTTTTTCGAGTTATTTCCTTAAAAAGCGTTACAAAGCACAAATATTTTTACACAAATAGCGATATAATTCGATTCTACGCGTGGATTAAACGTTTTTTGCGTTCAAATTTGTTTTAAAAAAAAATTTTCTCTCCAAGAGTTTTTTCGAGTTATTTCCTTAAAAACCGTTATAAAGCACAAATATTTTTACACAAATCGCGATATAATTCGATTCTACGCGTGGATTAAACGTTTTTTTCGTTCAAATTTGTTTAAAAAAAAAATTTTCGCTCCAAGAGTTTTTTCGAGTTATTTCCTTAAATAGCGTTATAAAGCACAAATATTTTTACACAAATCGCGATATAATTCGATTCTACGCGTGGATTAAACGTTTTTTGCGTTCAAATTTGTTTTAAAAAAAAATTTTCGCTCCAAGAGTTTTTTCGAGATATTTCCTTAAATAGCGTTATAAAGCACAAATATTTTTACACAAATCGCGATATAATTCGATTCTACGCGTGGATTAGACGTTTTTTTTCGTTCAAATTTGCTTAAAAAAAAAATTTTCGCTCCAAGAGTTTTTCGGAGTTATTTCCTTAAAAAGCGTTATAAAGCACAAATATTTTTACACAAATCGCAGTATAATTCGATTCTACGCGTGGATTAAACGTTTTTTTTGTTCAAATTTGTTTAAAAAAAAAAATTTTCGCTCCAAGAGTTTTTTCGAGTTATTTCCTAAAAAGCGTTACAAAGAACAAATATTTTTACACAAATCGCGATATAATTCGATTCTACGCGTGGATTAAACGTTTTTTGCGTTCAAATTTGTTTAAAAAAAAATTTTCGCTCCAAGAGTTTTTTCGAGTTATTTCCTTAAAAAGCGTTATAAAGCACAAATATTTTTACACAAATCGCGATATAATTCGATTCTACGCGTGGATTAAACGTTTTTTTCGTTCAAATTTGTTTAAAAAAAAAATTTTCGCTCCAAGAGTTTTTTCGAGTTATTTCCTTAAAAAGCGTTATAAAGCACAAATATTTTTACACAAATCGCGATATAATTCGATTCTACGCGTGGATTAGACGTTTTTTTCGTTCAAATTTGTTTAAAAAAAAAATTTTCGCTCCAAGAGTTTTTTCGAGTTATTTCCTTAAAAAGCGTTACAAAGAACAAATATTTTTACACAAATCGCGATATAATTCGATTCTACGTGTGGATTAAACGTTTTTTTCGTTTAAATTTGTATAAAAAAAAAATTTTCGCTCCAAGAGTTTTTTCGAGTTATTTCCTTAAAAAGCGTTACAAAGCACAAATATTTTTACACAAATCGCGATATAATTCGATTCTACGCGTGGATTAAACGTTTTTTCGTTCAAATATGTTTAAAAAAAAAAATTTGCGCTCCAAGAGTTTTTTCGAGTTATTTCCTTAAAAACCGTTATAAAACACAAATATTTTTACACAAATCGCGATATAATTCGATTCTACTCGTAGATTAAACGTTTTTTTCGTTCAAATTTGTTTAAAAAAAAAATTTTCGCTCCAAGAGTTTTTTCGAGTTATTTCCTTAAAAAGCGTTATAAAGCACAAATATTTTTACACAAATCGCGATATAATTCGATTCTACGCGTGGATTAAACGTTTTTTTCGTTCAAATTTGTTTAAAAAAAAATTTTCGCTCCAAGAGTTTTTTCGAGTTATTTCCTTAAAAAGAGTTATAAAGCACAAATATTTTTACACAAATCGCGATATAATTCGATTCTACGTGTGGATTAAACGTTCTTTTCGTTCAAATTTGTTTAAAAAAAAAATTTTCGCTCCAAGAGTTTTTTCGAGTTATTTCCTTAAAAAGCGTTATAAAGCACAAATATTTTTACACAAATCGCGATATAATTCGATTCCACGCGTGGATTAAACGTTTTTTGCGTTGAAATTTGTTTTAAAAAAAAATTTTCGCTCCAAGAGTTTTTCCGAGTTATTTCCTTAAAAAGCATTATAAAGCACAAATATTTTTACACAAATCGCAGTATAATTCGATTCTACGCGTGGATTAAACGTTTTTTTCGTTCAAATTTGTTTAAAAAAACAATTTTCACTCCAAGAGTTTTTTCGAGTTATTTTCTTAAAAAGCGTTATAAAGCACAAATATTTTTACACAAATCGCGATATAATTCGATTCTACGCGTGGATTAAACGTTTTTTTCGTTCAAATTTGTTTAAAAAAAAAATTTTCACTCCAAGAGTTTTTTCGAGTTATTTCCTTAAAAGCGTTACAAAGCACAAATATTTTTACACAAATCGCGATATAATTCGATTCTACGTGTGGATTAAACGTTTTTTTCGTTCAAATTTGTTTAAAAAAAAAATTTTCGCTCCAAGAGTTTTTTCGAGTTATTTCCTTAAAAAGCGTTATAAAGCACAAATATTTTTACACAAATCGCGATATAATTCGATTCTACGCGTGGATTAAACGTTTTTTGCGTTCAAATTTGTTTTAAAAAAAAATTTTCGCTCCAAGAGTTTTTTCGAGTTATTTCCTTAAAAAGCGTTACAAAGCACAAATATTTTTACACAAATAGCGATATAATTCGATTCTACGCGTGGATTAAACGTTTTTTGCGTTCAAATTTGTTTTAAAAAAAAAATTTTCTCTCCAAGAGTTTTTTCGAGTTATTTCCTTAAAAACCGTTATAAAGCACAAATATTTTTACACAAATCGCGATATAATTCGATTCTACGCGTGGATTAAACGTTTTTTTCGTTCAAATTTGTTTAAAAAAAAAATTTTCGCTCCAAGAGTTTTTCCGAGTTATTTCCTTAAAAAGCGTTATAAAGCACAAATATTTTTACACAAATCGCAGTATAATTCGATTCTACGCGTGGATTAAACGTTTTTTTCGTTCAAATTTGTTTAAAAAAAAAATTTTCGCTCCAAGAGTTTTTTCGAGTTATTTCCTTAAATAGCGTTATAAAGCACAAATATTTTTACACAAATCGCGATATAATTCGATTCTACGCGTGGATTAAACGTTTTTTTCGTTCAAATTTGTTTAAAAAAAAATTTTCGCTCCAAGTGTTTTTTCGAGTTATTCTTTTTAAAAAGCGTTCTAAAGCACAAATATTTTCACACAAATCGCGATATAATTCGATTCTACGAGTGGATTAAACGTATTCTTCGTTCAAATTTGTTTAAAAAAAAATTTTCGTTCCAAGTGTTTTTTCGAGTTATTTCCTCAAAAAGCGTTATAAAGCACAGATATTTTTACACAAATCGCGATATAATTCGATTCTACGCGTGGATTAAACGTTTTTTTCGTTCAAATTTGTTTAAAAAAAAAATTTTCGCTCCAAGAGTTTTTTCGAGATATTTCCTTAAAAAGCGTTATAAGGCACAAATATTTTTACACAAATCGCGATATAATTCGATTCTACGCGTGGATTAAACGTTTTTTTCGTTCAAATTTGTTTAAAAAAAAATTTTCGCTCCAAGAGTTTTTTCGAGTTATTTCCTTAAAAAGCGTTACAAAGCACAAATATTTTTACACAAATCGCGATATAATTCGATTCTACGCGTGGATTAAACGTTTTTTGCGTTCAAATTTGTTTTAAAAAAAAATTTTCTCTCCAAGAGTTTTTTCGAGTTATTTCCTTAAAAACCGTTATAAAGCACAAATATTTTTACACAAATCGCGATATAATTCGATTCTACGCGTGGATTAAACGTTTTTTTCGTTCAAATTTGTTTAAAAAAAAATTTTCGCTCCAAGAGTTTTTCCGAGTTATTTCCTTAAAAAGCGTTATAAAGCACAAATATTTTTACACAAATCGCGATATAATTCGATTCTACGCGTGGATTAAACGTTTTTTTCGTTCAAATTTGTTTAAAAAAAAAATTTTCGCTCCAAGAGTTTTTCGGAGTTATTTCTTTAAAAAGCGTTATAAAGCACAAATATTTTTACACAAATCGCAGTATAATTCGATTCTACGCGTGGATTAAACGTTTTTTTTGTTCAAATTTGTTTAAAAAAAAAATTTTCGCTCCAAGAGTTTTTTCGAGTTATTTCCTTAAAAAGCGTTACAAAGCACAAATATTTTTACACAAATCGCGATATAATTCGATTCTACGCGTGGATTAAACGTTTTTTGCGTTCAAATTTGTTTTAAAAAAAAATTTTCGCTCCAAGAGTTTTTTCGAGTTATTTCCTTAAAAAGCGTTATAAAGCACAAATATTTTTACACAAATCGCGATATAATTCGATTCTACTCGTAGATTAAACGTTTTTTTCGTTCAAATTTGTTTAAAAAAAAAATTTTCGCTCCAAGAGTTTTTTCGAGTTATTTCCTTAAAAAGCGTTATAAAGCACAAATATTTTTACACAAATCGCGATATAATTCGATTCTACGCGTGGATTAAACGTTTTTTTCGTTCAAATTCGTTTAAAAAAAAAATTTTCGCTCCAAGAGTTTTTCCGAGTTATTTCCTTAAAAAGCATTATAAAGCACAAATATTTTTACACAAATCGCGATATAATTCGATTCTACGCGTGGATTAAACGTTTTTTGCGTTCAAATTTGTTTAAAAAAAAAATTTTCGCTCCAAGAGTTTTTTCGAGATATTTCCTTAAAAACCGTTATAAAGCACAAATATTTTTACACAAATCGCGATATAATTCGATTCTACGCGTGGATTAAACGTTTTTTTCGTTCAAATTTGTTTAAAAAAAAAATTTTCGCTCCAAGAGTTTTTCGGAGTTATTTCCTTAAAAAGCGTTATAAAGCACAAATATTTTTACACAAATCGCAGTATAATTCGATTCTACGCGTGTATTAAACGTTTTTTTTGTTCAAATTTGTTTAAAAAAAAAATTTTCGCTCCAAGAGTTTTTTCGAGTTATTTCCTTAAAAAGCGTTACAAAGCACAAATATTTTTACACAAATCGCGATATAATTCGATTCTACGCGTGGATTAAACGTTTTTTGCGTTCAAATTTGTTTTAAAAAAAAATTTTCGCTCCAAGAGTTTTTTCGAGTTATTTCCTTAAAAAGCGTTATAAAGCACAAATATTTTTACACAAATCGCGATATAATTCGATTCTACTCGTAGATTAAACGTTTTTTTCGTTCAAATTTGTTTAAAAAAAAAATTTTCGCTCCAAGAGTTTTTTCGAGTTATTTCCTTAAAAAGCGTTATAAAGCACAAATATTTTTACACAAATCGCGATATAATTCGATTCTACGCGTGGATTAAACGTTTTTTTCGTTCAAATTCGTTTAAAAAAAAAAATTTCGCTCCAAGAGTTTTTCCGAGTTATTTCCTTAAAAAGCATTATAAAGCACAAATATTTTTACACAAATCGCAGTATAATTCGATTCTACGCGTGGATTAAACGTTTTTTTCGTTCAAATTTGTTTAAAAAAAAATTTTCGCTCCAAGAGTTTTTTCGAGTTATTTTCTTAAAAAGCGTTATAAAGCACAAATATTTTTACACAAATCGCGATATAATTCGATTCTACGCGTGGATTAAACGTTTTTTTCGTTCAAATTTGTTTAAAAAAAAAATTTTCAATCCAAGAGTTTTTTTGAGTTATTTCCTTAAAAAGCGTTACAAAGCACAAATATTTTTACACAAATCGCAGTATAATTCGATTCTACGCACGGATTAAACGTTTTTCTCGTTCAAATTTGTTAAAAAAAAAATTTTCGCTCCAAGAGTTTTTTCGAGTTATTTCCTTAAAAAGCGTTATAAAGCACAAATATTTTTACACAAATCGCGATATAATTCGATTCTACGCGTGGATTATACGTTTTTTTCGTTCAAATTTGTTTAAAAAAAAATTTTCGCTATAAGAGTTTTTTCGAGTTATTTCCTTAAAAAGCGTTACAAAGCACAAATATTTTTACACAAATCGCAGTATAATTCGATTCTACGCGCGGATTAAACGTTTTTTTCGTTCAAATTTGTTTAAAAAAAAATTTTCGCTCCAAGAGTTTTTTCGAGTTATTTCCATAAAAAGCGTTATAAAGCACAAATATTTTTACACAAATCGCGATATAATTCGATTCTACGCGTGGATTAAACGTTTTTTGCGTTCAAATTTGTTTTAAAAAAAAATTTTCGCTCCAAGAGTTTTTTCGAGATATTTCCTTAAATAGCGTTATAAAGCACAAATATTTTTACACAAATCGCGATATAATTCGATTCTACGCGTGGATTAGACGTTTTTTTCGTTCAAATTTGTTTAAAAAAAAAATTTTCGCTCCAAGAGTTTTTTCGAGTTATTTCCTTAAATAGCGTTATAAAGCACAAATATTTTTACACAAATCGCGATATAATTCGATTCTACGAGTGGATTAAACGTTTTTTGCGTTCAAATTTGTTTTAAAAAAAAATTTTCTCTCCAAGAGTTTTTTCGAGTTATTTCCTTAAAAACCGTTATAAAGCACAAATATTTTTACACAAATCGCGATATATTCGATTCTACGCGTGGATTAAACGTTTTTTTCGTTCAAATTTGTTTAAAAAAAAAATTTTCGCTCCAAGAGTTTTCCGAGTTATTTCCTTAAAATGCGTTATAAAGCACAAATATTTTTACACAAATCGCAGTATAATTCGATTCTACGCGTGGATTAAAAGTTTTTTTCGTTCAAATTTGTTTAAAAAAAAAAATTTTCGCTCCAAGAGTTTTTTCGAGTTATTTCCTTAAATAGCGTTATAAAGCACAAATATTTTTACACAAATCGCGATATAATTCGATTCTACGCGTGGATTAAACGTTTTTTGCGTTCAAATTTGTTTTAAAAAAAAATTTTCTCTCCAAGAGTTTTTTCGAGATATTTCCTTAAATAGCGTTATAAAGCACAAATATTTTTACACAAATCGCGATATAATTCGATTCTACGCGTGGATTAGACGTTTTTTTTCGTTCAAATTTGTTTAAAAAAAAAATTTTCGCTCCAAGAGTTTTTTCGAGTTATTTCCTTAAATAGCGTTATAAAGCACAAATATTTTTACACAAATCGCGATATAATTCGATTCTACGCGTGGATTAAACGTTTTTTCGTTCAAATTTGTTTAAAAAAAAAATTTTCGCTCCAAGAGTTTTTTCGAGATATTTCCTTAAAAAGCGTTATAAGGCACAAATATTTTTACACAAATCGCGATATAATTCGATTCTACGCGTGGATTAAACGTTTTTTGCGTTCAAATTTGTTTTAAAAAAAAATTTTCGCTCCAAGAGTTTTTTCGAGATATTTCCTTAAATAGCGTTATAAAGCACAAATATTTTTACACAAATCGCGATATAATTCGATTCTACGCGTGGATTAAACGTTTTTTTTCGTTCAAATTTGTTTAAAAAAAAAATTTTCGCTCCAAGAGTTTTTTCGAGTTATTTCCTTAAATAGCGTTATAAAGCACAAATATGTTTACACAAATCGCGATATAATTCGATTCTACGCGTGGATTAAACGTTTTTTCGTTCAAATTTGTTTAAAAAAAAAATTTTCGCTCCAAGAGTTTTTTCGAGTTATTTCCTTAAAAACCGTTATAAAGCACAAATATTTTTACACAAATCGCGATATAATTCGATTCTACGCGTGGATTAAACGTTTTTTTCGTTCAAATTTGTTTAAAAAAAAAATTTCGCTCCAAGAGTTTTTTCGAGTTATTTCCATAAAAAGCGTTATAAAGCACAAATATTTTTACACAAATCGCGATATAATTCGATTCTACGCGTGGATTAAACGTTTTTTGCGTTCAAATTTGTTTTAAAAAAAAAATTTTCTCTCCAAGAGTTTTTTCGAGATATTTCCTTAAATAGCGTTATAAAGCACAAATATTTTTACACAAATCGCGATATAATTCGATTCTACGCGTGGATTAGACGTTTTTTTCGTTCAAATTTGTTTAAAAAAAAAATTTTCGCTCCAAGAGTTTTTTCGAGTTATTTCCTTAAATAGCGTTATAAAGCACAAATATTTTTACACAAATCGCGATATAATTCGATTCTACGCGTGGATTAAACGTTTTTTTCTTTCAAATTTGTTTAAAAAAAAAATTTTCGCTCAAAGAGTTTTTTCAAGTTATTTCCTTAAAAAGCGTTATAAAGCACAAATATTTTTACACAAATCGCGATATAATTCGATTCTACGCGTGGATTAGACGTTTTTTTCGTTCAAATTTGTTGAAAAAAAAAATTTTCGCTCCAAGAGTTTTTTCGAGTTATTTCCTTAAATAGCGTTATAAAGCACAAATATTTCTACACAAATCGCGATATAATTCGATTCTACGTGTGGATTAAACGTTTTTATCGTTCGAATTTGTTTAGAAAAAAATTTTCGTTCCAAGGGTTTTTTCGAGTTATTTCCTTAAAAAGCGTTATAAAACACAAATATTTTTACACAAATCGCGATATAATTCGATTCTACGCGTGGATTAAACGTTTTTATCTTTCGAATTTGTTTAGAAAAAAATTTTCATTCCAAGGGTTTTTTCGAGTTATTTCCTTAAAAAGCGTTATAAAGCACAAATATTTTTACACAAATCGCAATATAATCCAATGGTAGAAATACTATTTTCAGTATAAAAATTAAATAAATTAAAATTCATCAACTTGAAATAGATGATAAATGTTGAGTTTTAGGTGAAATTAGAGGGGAGATTGAATCTTAAAATTGAAATTTATATTAAAGTAAACAATCAGAAGTATCGATATTTATTGAAAGAAAATTAATGAAAGATGTTCGTTATAATGTTTGTTTTTATAAAATTTAAATTTTAAATTTAATAATTTTAATATAATAGTAAAATAATTTCATAATATAAGAATTTTAATTTCCAATGGTAGAAATACTATTTTCAGTATAAAAATTAAATAAATTAAAATTCATCAACTTGAAATAGATGATAAATGTTGAGTTTTAGGTGAAATTAGAGGGGAGATTGAATCTTAAAATTGAAATTTATATTAACGTAAACAATCAAAAGTATCGATAGTTATTGAACAAAAAATTATTGAAAAAGTTTCGTTACAATGTTTGTTTTTAGAAAATTTATGTTTTAAAAATAATAATTTTAATATATTAGTAAAATAATTTCATAATATAAGAATTTTAATTTCCAATGGTAGAAATATTATTTTCAAAATAAAAATTAAATAAACTAAAATTTATCGACTTAAAATAGATGACAAATGTTGAGTTTTAGGTAAAATTATAGGGCAGATTGAATCTAAAAATTGAAATTTATATTAAAGTAAACAATCAGAAGTATCGATAGTTATTGAACAAAGATTATTGAAAATTGTTCGTTATAATGTTTGTTTTTATAAAATTTAAGTTTTAAATTTAATAATTTTAATATAGTAGTAAAATAATTTCATAATATAAGAATTTTAATTTCCAATGGTAGTAATATTATTTTCAAAATAAAAATTAAATACATTAAAATTTATCAACTTAAAATAGATGATAAATGTTGAGTTTTAGGTAAAATTAGAGGGGAGATTGAATCTAAAAATTGAAATTTATATTAAAGTAAACAATCAGAAGTATCGATATTTATTGAAAGAAAATTAATGAAAAATGTTCGTTATAATGTTTGTTTTTATAAAATTTAAGTTTTAAATTTAATAATTTTAATATAGTAGTAAAATAATTTCATAATATAAGAATTTTAATTTCCAATGGTAGAAATATTATTTTCAAAATAAAAGTTAAATACATTAAAATTCATCAACTTAAAATAGAAGATAAATGTTGAGTTTTAGGTAAAATTAGAGGGGAGATTGAATCCAAAAATTGAAATTTATATTAAAGTAAACAATCAGAAGTATCGATATTTATTGAAAGAAAATTAATGAAATATGTTCGTTATAATGATTGTTTTTATAAAATTTAAGTTTTAAATTTAATAATTTTAATATAGTAGTAAAGTAATTTCATAATATAAGAATTTTAATTTCCAATGGTAGAAATATTATTATCAAAATAAAAATTAAATACATTAAAATTTATCAACCTAAAATAGATAATAAATGTTGAGTTTTAGGTAAAATTAGAGGGGAGATTGAATCTAAAAATTGAAATTTATATTAAAGTAAACAATCAGAAGTATCGATAATTATTGAAAGAAAATTAATGAAAAATGTTTGTTATAATGTTTGTTTTTATAAAATTTATGTTTTAGATTTAATAATTTTAATATAGTAGTAAAATAATTTCATAATATAAGAATTTTAATTGCCAATGGTAGAAATATTATTTTTAAAATAAAAATTAAATAAATTAAAATTTATCAACTTAAAATAGATGTTAAATGTTGAGTTTTAAGTAAAATTAGAGGGGAGATTGAATCTGAAAATTGAAATTTATTTTAAAGTAAACAATCAGAAGTATCGATAATTATTGATAGAAAATTAATGAAAATTGTTCGTTATAATGTTTGTTTTTATAAAAATTAAGTTTTAAATTTAATAATTTTAATATAGTAGTAAAATAATTACATAATATAAGAATTTTAATTTCCAATGGTAGAAATATTATTTTCAAAATAAAAATAAAATAAATTAAGATTTATCGACTTAAAATAGAAGATAAATGTTGAGTTTTAAGTAAAATTAGAGGGGAGATTGAATCTAAAAATTGCAATTTATATTAAAGTAAACAATCAGAAGTATCGATAGTTATTGAACAAAGATTATTGAAAGAGGTTCATTATAATGTTTGTTTTTATAAAATTTAAGTTTTAAATTTAATAATTTTAATATAGTAGTAAAATAATTACATAATATAAGAATTTTAATTTCCAATGGTATTAATATTATTTTCAAAATAAAAATTAAATACATTAAAATTTATCAACTTATGATAGATGTTAAATGTTGAGTTTTAAGTAAAATAAGAGGGGTGATTGAATCCAAAAATTGAAATTTATATTAAAGTAAACAATCAGAAGTATCGATATTTATTGAAAGAAAATTAATGAAATATGTTCGTTATAATGTTTGTTTTTATAAAATTTAAGTTTTAAATTTAATAATTTTAATATAGTAGTAAAATAATTTCATAATATAAGAATTTAGATTTCCAATGGTAGAAATATTATTTTCAAAATAAAAATTAAATAAATTAATATTTATCAACTTAAAATAGATGATAAATGTTGAGTTTTAAGTAAAATTAGAGGGGAGATTGAATCTAAAAATTGAAATTTATATTAAAGTAAACAATCAGAAGTATCGACAGTTATTGAACAAAGATTATTGAAAGAGGTTCATTATAATGTTTGTTTTTATTAAATTTAAGTTTTAGATTTAATAATTTTAATATAGTAGTAAAATAATTACATAATATAAGAATTTTAATTTCCAATGGTATTAATATTATTTTCAAAATAAAAATTAAATACATTAAAATTTATCAACTTATGATAGATGTTAAATGTTGAGTTTTAAGTAAAATAAGAGGGGTGATTGAATCCAAAAATTGAAATTTATATTAAAGTAAACAATCAGAAGTATCGATATTTATTGAAAGAAAATTAATGAAATATGTTCGTTATAATGTTTGTTTTTATAAAATTTAGGTTTTAAATTTAATAATTTTAATATAGTAGTAAAATAATTTCATAATATAAGAATTTAGATTTCCAATGGTAGAAATATTATTTTCAAAATAAAAATTAAATAAATTAATATTTATCAACTTAAAATAGATGATAAATGTTGAGTTTTAAGTAAAATTAGAGGGGAGATTGAATCTAAAAATTGAAATTTATATTAAAGTAAACAATCAGAAGTATCGATAGTTATTGAACAAAGATTATTGAAAGAGGTTCATTATAATGTTTGTTTTTATTAAATTTAAGTTTTAGATTTAATAATTTTAATATAGTAGTAAAATAATTACATAATATAAGAATTTTAATTTCCAATGGTAGAAATATTATTTTCAAAATAAAAATTAAATAAATGAAAATTTATCAACCTAAAATAGATGATAAATGTTGAGTTTTAAGTAAAATTAGAGGAGAGATAGAATCTAAAAATTGAAATTTATATTAAAGTAAACAATCAGAGGTATCGATATTTATTGAAAGAAAATTAATGAAAAATGTTCGTTATAATGTTTGTTTTTATAAAATTTATGTTTTAGATTTAATAATTTTAATATAGTAGTAAAATAATTTCATAATATAAGAATTTTAATTTGCAATGGTAGAAATATTATTTTCAAAATAAAAATTAAATGAATTAAAATTTATCAACCTAAAATAGATAATAAATGTTGAGTTTTAGGTAAAATTAGAGGGGAGATTAAATCTAAAAATTGAAATTTATATTAAAGTAAACAATCAGAAGTATCGATAATTATTGAAAGAAAATTAATGAAAAATGTTTGTTATAATGTTTGTTTTTATAAAATTTATGTTTTAGATTTAATAATTTTAATATAGTAGTAAAATAATTTCATAATATAAGAATTTTAATTTCCAATGGTAGAAATATTATTTTCAAACTAAAAATTAAATAAATTAAAATTTATCGACTTAAAATAGATGATAAATGTTGAGTTTTAAGTAAAATGAGAGGGGAGATTGAATCTCGAAATTGAAATTTATATTAATGTAAACAATCAGAAGTATCGATATTTATTGAAAGAAAATTAATCAAAAATGTTTGTTATAATGTTTGTTTTTATAAAATTTAAGTTTTAGATTTAATAATTTCAATATAGTAGTAAGATAATTTCATAATATAAGAATTTTAATTTCCAATGGTAGAAATATTATTTTGAAACTAAAAATTAAATAAATTAAAATTTATCGACCTAAAATAGATGACAAATGTTGAGTTTTAGGTAAAATTAGAGGGGAGATTGAATCTAAAAATTACAATTTTTATATTAAAGTAAACAATCAGAAGTATCGATATTTATTGAAAGAAAATTAATGAAAAATGTTCGTTATAATGTTTTGTTTTTATAAAATTTAGGTTTTAAATTTAATAATTTTAATATAGTAGTAAAATAATTTCATAATATAAGAATTTAGATTTCCAATGGTAGAAATATTATTTTCAAAATAAAAATTAAATAAATTAATATTTATCAACTTAAAATAGATGATAAATGTTGAGTTTTAAGTAAAATTAGAGGGGAGATTGAATCTAAAAATTGAAATTTATATTAAAGTAAACAATCAGAAGTATCGACAGTTATTGAACAAAGATTATTGAAAGAGGTTCATTATAATGTTTGTTTTTATTAAATTTAAGTTTTAGATTTAATAATTTTAATATAGTAGTAAAATAATTACATAATATAAGAATTTTAATTTCCAATGGTAGAAATATTATTTTCAAAATAAAAATTAAATAAATGAAAATTTATCAACTTAAAATAGATGATAAATGTTGAGTTTTAAGTAAAATTAGAGGAGAGATAGAATCTAAAAATTGAAATTTATATTAAAGTAAACAATCAGAGGTATCGATATTTATTGAAAGAAAATTAATGAAAAATGTTCGTTATAATGTTTGTTTTTATAAAATTTATGTTTTAGATTTAATAATTTTAATATAGTAGTAAAATAATTTCATAATATAAGAATTTTAATTTCCAATGGTAGAAATATTATTTTCAAACTAAAAATTAAATAAATTAAAGTTTATCATATTAAAATAGATGATAAATGTTGAGTTTTAGGTAAAATTAGAGGGGAGATTGCATCTAAAAATTGCAATTTATATTAAAGTAAACAATCAGAAGTATCGATAGTTATTGAACAAAGATTATTGAAAGAGGTTCATTATAATGTTTTGTTTTTATAAAATTTAAGTTTTAAATTTAATAATTTTAATATAGTAGTAAACTAATTACATAATATAAGAATTTTAATTTCCAATGGTATTAATATTATTTTCAAACTAAAAATTAAATAAATTAAAATTTATCGACTTAAAATAGATGATAAATGTTGAGTTTTAAGTAAAATTAGAGGGGAGATGGAATATAAAAATTGAAATTTATATTAAAGTAAACAATCAGAAGCATCGATATTTATTGAAAGAAAATTAATGAAAAATGTTCGTTATAATGTTTGTTTTTATAAAATTTAAGTTTTAAATTTAATAATTTTAATATAGTAGTAAAATAATTTCATAATATAAGAATTTTAATTTGCAATGGTAGAAATATTATTTTCAAAATAAAAATTAAATGAATTAAAATTTATCAACCTAAAATAGATAATAAATGTTGAGTTTTAGGTAAAATTAGAGGGGAGATTAAATCTAAAAATTGAAATTTATATTAAAGTAAACAATCAGAAGTATCGATAATTATTGAAAGAAAATTAATGAAAAATGTTTCTTATAATGTTTGTTTTTATAAAATTTATGTTTTAGATTTAATAATTTTAATATAGTAGTAAAATAATTTCATAATATAAGAATTTTAATTTCCAATGGTAGAAATATTATTTTCAAACTAAAAATTAAATAAATTAAAATTTATCGACTTAAAATAGATGATAAATGTTGAGTTTTAAGTAAAATGAGAGGGGAGATTGAATCTCGAAATTGAAATTTATATTAATGTAAACAATCAGAAGTATCGATATTTATTGAAAGAAAATTAATCAAAAATGTTTGTTATAATGTTTGTTTTTATAAAATTTAAGTTTTAGATTTAATAATTTCAATATAGTAGTAAAATAATTTCATAATATAAGAATTTTAATTTCCAATGGTAGAAATATTATTTTCAAACTAAAAATTAAATAAATTAAAATTTATCGACCTAAAATAGATGACAAATGTTGAGTTTTAGGTAAAATTAGAGGGGAGATTGAATCTAAAAATTGCAATTTTTATATTAAAGTAAACAATCAGAAGTATCGATATTTATTGAAAGAAAATTAATGAAAAATGTTCGTTATAATGTTTTGTTTTTATAAAATTTAGGTTTTAAATTTAATAATTTTAATATAGTAGTAAAATAATTTCATAATATAAGAATTTAGATTTCCAATGGTAGAAATATTATTTTCAAAATAAAAATTAAATAAATTAATATTTATCAACTTAAAATAGATGATAAATGTTGAGTTTTAAGTAAAATTAGAGGGGAGATTGAATCTAAAAATTGAAATTTATATTAAAGTAAACAATCAGAAGTATCGACATTTATTGATAGAAAATTAATGAAAATTGTTCGTTATAATGTTTGTTTTTATAAAATTTAAGTTTTAAATTTAATAATTTTAATATAGTAGTAAAATAATTTCATAATATAAGAATTTTAATTTCCAATGGTAGAAATACTATTTTCAGTATAAAAATTAAATAAATTAAAATTCATCAACTTGAAATAGATGATAAATGTTGAGTTTTAGGTGAAATTAGAGGGGAGATTGAATCTTAAAATTGAAATTTATATTAACGTAAACAATCAAAAGTATCGATAGTTATTGAACAAAAAATTATTGAAAAAGTTTCGTTACAATGTTTGTTTTTAGAAAATTTATGTTTTAAAAATAATAATTTTAATATATTAGTAAAATAATTTCATAATATAAGAATTTTAATTTCCAATGGTAGAAATATTATTTTCAAAATAAAAATTAAATAAACTAAAATTTATCGACTTAAAATAGATGACAAATGTTGAGTTTTAGGTAAAATTAGAGGGGAGATTGAATCTAAAAATTGCAATTTTTATATTAAAGTAAACAATCAGAAGTATCGATATTTATTGAAAGAAAATTAATGAAAAATGTTCGTTATAATGTTTGTTTTTATAAAATTTAAGTTTTAGATTTAATAATTTCAATATAGTAGTAAAATAATTTCATAATATAAGAATTTTAATTTCCAATGGTAGAAATATTATTTTCAAAATAAAAATTAAATAAATTAAAATTTATCAACCTAAAATAGATGATAAATGTTGAGTTTTAGGTAAAATTAGAGGGGAGATTGAATCCAAAAATTGAAATTTATATTAAAGTAAACAATCAGAAGTATCGACATTTATTGATAGAAAATTAATGAAAATTGTTCGTTATAATGTTTGTTTTTATAAAATTTAAGTTTTAAATTTAATAATTTTAATATAGTAGTAAAATAATTTCATAATATAAGAATTTTAATTTCCAATGGTAGAAATATTATTTTCAAAATAAAAATTAAATAAATTAAAATTTATCATATTAAAATAGATGATAAATGTTGAGTTTTAGGTAAAATTAGAGGGGAGATTGAATCTTAAAATTGAAATTTATATTAACGTAAACAATCAGAAGTATCGATAGTTATTGAACAAAAAATTATTGAAAAAGGTTCGTTACAATGTTTGTTTTTAGAAAATTTATGTTTTAAATATAATAATTTTAATATATTAGTAAAATAATTTCATAATATAAGAATTTTAATTTCCAATGGTAGAAATATTATTTTCAAAATAAAAATTAAATAAATTAAAATTTATCATATTAAAATAGATGTTAAATGTTGAGTTTTAAGTAAAATTAGATGGGAGATTGAATATAAAAATTGACATTTATATTAAAGTAAACAATCAGAAGTATCGATAGTTATTGAACAAAGATTATTCAAAGAGGTTCATTATAATGTTTGTTTTTATAAAATTTAAGTTTTAAATTTAATAATTTTAATATAGTAGTAAAATAATTTCATAATATAAGAATTTTTATTTCCAATGGTAGAAATATTATTTTCAAAATAAAAATTAAATAACTTAAAATTTATCAACTTAAGATAGATGATAAATGTTGAGTTTTAAGTAAAATTAGAGGGAAGATTGAATATAAAAATTGAAATTTATATTAAAGTAAACAATCAGAAGTATCGATAGTTATTGAACAAAACATTACTGAAAAAGTTTCCTTATAATGTTTGTTTTTATCAAATTTAATTTCTAAATTTAATAATTTAAATATAGTAGTAAAATCATTTCATAATATATGAATTTTAATTGCCAATGGTAGAAATATTATTTTGAAACTAAAAATTAAATAAATTAAAATTTATCGACCTAAAATAGATGACAAATGTTGAGTTTTAGGTAAAATTAGAGGGGAGATTGAATCTAAAAATTGCAATTTTTATATTAAAGTAAACAATCAGAAGTATCGATATTTATTGAAAGAAAATTAATGAAAAATGTTCGTTATAATGTTTGTTTTTATAAAATTTAAGTTTTAGATTTAATAATTTCAATATAGTAGTAAGATAATTTCATAATATAAGAATTTTAATTTCCAATGGTAGAAATATTATTTTGAAACTAAAAATTAAATAAATTAAAATTTATCGACCTAAAATAGATGACAAATGTTGAGTTTTAGGTAAAATTAGAGGGGAGATTGAATCTAAAAATTGCAATTTTTATATTAAAGTAAACAATCAGAAGTATCGATAGTTATTGAACAAAGATTATTGAAAGAGGTTCATTATAATGTTTGTTTTTATAAAATTTAAGTTTTAAATTTAATAATTTTAATATAGTAGTAAAATAATTACATAATATAAGAATTTTAATTTCCAATGGTAGAAATATTATTTTCAAAATAAAAATTAAATAAATTAAAATTTATCAACCTAAAATAGATGATAAATGTTGAGTTTTAGGTAAAATTAGAGGGGAGATTGAATCTAAAAATTGCAATTTATATTAAAGTAAACAATCAGAAGTATCGATAGTTATTGAACAAAGATTATTGAAAGAGGTTCATTATAATGTTTGTTTTTATAAAATTTATGTTTTAAATTTAATAATTTTAATATAGTAGTAAAATAATTACATAATATAAGAATTTTAATTTCCAATGGTAGAAATATTATTTTCAAAATAAAAATTAAATAAATTAAGATTTATCGACTTAAAATAGAAGATAAATGTTGAGTTTTAAGTAAAATTAGAGGGGAGATTGAATCTAAAAATTGCAATTTATATTAAAATAAACAATCAGAAGTATCGATATTTATTGAAAGAAAATTAATGAAAAATGTTCGTTATAAAGTTTGTTTTTATAAAATTTAAGTTTTAAATTTAATAATTTTAATATAGTAGTAAAATAATTTCATAATATACGAATTTTAATTTCCAATGGTAGAAATATTATTTTCAAAATAAAAATTAAATAAATGAAAATTTATCAACCTAAAATAGATGATAAATGTTGAGTTTTAAGTAAAATTAGAGGAGAGATAGAATCTAAAAATTGAAATTTATATTAAAGGAAACAATCAGAGGTATCGATATTTATTGAAAGAAAATTAATGAAAAATGTTCGTTATAATGTTTGTTATTATAAAATTTAAATTTTAAATTTAATAATTTTAATATAGTAGTAAAATAATTTCATAATATAAGAATTTTAATTTCCAATGGTAGAAATATTATTTTCAAACTAAAAATTAAATAAATTAAAATTTATCGACTTAAAATAGATGATAAATGTTGAGTTTTAAGTAAAATTAGAGGAGAGATAGAATCTAAAAATTGAAATTTATATTAAAGTAAACAATCAGAAGTATCGATATTTATTGAAAGAAAATTAATGAAAAATGTTCGTTATAATGTTTGTTTTTATAAAATTTAAGTTTTAAATTTAATAATTTTAATATAGTAGTAAAATAATTTCATAATATAAGAATTTTAATTTCCAATGGTAGAAATATTATTTTCAAACTAAAAATTAAATAAATTAAAATTTATCGACTTAAAATAGATGATAAATGTTGAGTTTTAAGTAAAATTAGAGGAGAGATAGAATCTAAAAATTGAAATTTATATTAAAGTAAACAATCAGAAGTATCGATATTTATTGAAAGAAAATTAATGAAAAATGTTCGTTATAATGTTTGTTTTTATAAAATTTAAGTTTTAAATTTAATAATTTTAATATAGTAGTAAAATAATTTCATAATATAAGAATTTTAATTTCCAATGGTAGAAATATTATTTTCAAAATAAAAATTAAATAAATTAACATTTATCAACTTAAAATAGAAGATAAATGTTGAGTTTTAGGTAAAATTAGAGGGGAGATTGAATCTTAAAATTGAAATTTATATTAAAGTAAACAATCAGAAGTATCGATATTTATTGAAAGAAAATTAATGAAAGATGTTCGTTATAATGTTTGTTTTTATAAAATTTAAATTTTAAATTTAATAATTTTAATATAATAGTAAAATAATTTCATAATATAAGAATTTTAATTTCCAATGGTAGAAATACTATTTTCAGTATAAAAATTAAATAAATTAAAATTCATCAACTTGAAATAGATGATAAATGTTGAGTTTTAGGTGAAATTAGAGGGGAGATTGAATCTTAAAATTGAAATTTATATTAACGTAAACAATCAAAAGTATCGATAGTTATTGAACAAAAAATTATTGAAAAAGTTTCGTTACAATGTTTGTTTTTAGAAAATTTATGTTTTAAAAATAATAATTTTAATATATTAGTAAAATAATTTCATAATATAAGAATTTTAATTTCCAATGGTAGAAATATTATTTTCAAAATAAAAATTAAATAAACTAAAATTTATCGACTTAAAATAGATGACAAATGTTGAGTTTTAGGTAAAATTATAGGGCAGATTGAATCTAAAAATTGAAATTTATATTAAAGTAAACAATCAGAAGTATCGATAGTTATTGAACAAAAAATTATTGAAAATTGTTCGTTATAATGTTTGTTTTTATAAAATTTAAGTTTTAAATTTAATAATTTTAATATAGTAGTAAAATAATTTCATAATATAAGAATTTTAATTTCCAATGGTAGTAATATTATTTTCAAAATAAAAATTAAATACATTAAAATTTATCAACTTAAAATAGATGATAAATGTTGAGTTTTAGGTAAAATTAGAGGGTAGATAGAATCTAAAAATTGAAATTTATATTAAAGTAAACAATCAGAAGTATCGATATTTATTGAAAGAAAATTAATGAAAAATGTTCGTTATAATGTTTGTTTTTATAAAATTTAAGTTTTAAATTTAATAATTTTAATATAGTAGTAAAATAATTTCATAATATAAGAATTTTAATTTCCAATGGTAGAAATATTATTTTCAAAATAAAAGTTAAATACATTAAAATTCATCAACTTAAAATAGAAGATAAATGTTGAGTTTTAGGTAAAATTAGAGGGGAGATTGAATCCAAAAATTGAAATTTATATTAAAATAAACAATCAGAAGTATCGATATTTATTGAAAGAAAATTAATGAAATATGTTCGTTATAATGATTGTTTTTATAAAATTTAAGTTTTAAATTTAATAATTTTAATATAGTAGTAAAGTAATTTCATAATATAAGAATTTTAATTTCCAATGGTAGAAATATTATTATCAAAATAAAAATTAAATACATTAAAATTTATCAACCTAAAATAGATAATAAATTTTGAGTTTTAGGTAAAATTAGAGGGGAGATTGAATCTAAAAATTGAAATTTATATTAAAGTAAACAATCAGAAGTATCGATAATTATTGAAAGAAAATTAATGAAAAATGTTTGTTATAATGTTTGTTTTTATAAAATTTATGTTTTAGATTTAATAATTTTAATATAGTAGTAAAATAATTTCATAATATAAGAATATTAATTGCCAATGGTAGAAATATTATTTTTAAAATAAAAATTAAATAAATTAAAATTTATCAACTTAAAATAGATGTTAAATGTTGAGTTTTAAGTAAAATTAGAGGGGAGATTGAATCTGAAAATTGAAATTTATTTTAAAGTAAACAATCAGAAGTATCGATAATTATTGATAGAAAATTAATGAAAAATGTTCGTTATAATGTTTGTTTTTATAAAAATTAAGTTTTAAATTTAATAATTTTAATATAGTAGTAAAATAATTACATAATATAAGAATTTTAATTTCCAATGGTAGAAATATTATTTTCAAAATAAAAATAAAATAAATTAAGATTTATCGACTTAAAATAGAAGATAAATGTTGAGTTTTAAGTAAAATTAGAGGGGAGATTGAATCTAAAAATTGCAATTTATATTAAAGTAAACAATCAGAAGTATCGATAGTTATTGAACAAAGATTATTGAAAGAGGTTCATTATAATGTTTGTTTTTATAAAATTTAAGTTTTAAATTTAATAATTTTAATATAGTAGTAAAATAATTACATAATATAAGAATTTTAATTTCCAATGGTAGAAATATTATTTTCAAAATAAAAATTAAATACATTAAAATTTATCAACTTAAAATAGATGATAAATGTTGAGTTTTAAGTAAAATTAGAAGGGAAATTGAATGTAAAAATTGAAATTTATATTAAAATAAACAATCAGAAGTATCGGTATTTATTGAAAGAAAATTAATGAAAATGTTCGATATAATGTTTGTTTTTATAAAATTTAAGTTTTAAATTTAATAATTTTAATATAGTAGTAAAATAATTTCATAATATAAGAATTTTAATTTGCAATGGTAGAAATATTATTTTCAAAATAAAAATTAAATGAATTAAAATTTATCAACCTAAAATAGATAATAAATGTTGAGTTTTAGGTAAAATTAGAGGGGAGATTAAATCTAAAAATTGAAATTTATATTAAAGTAAACAATCAGAAGTATCGATAATTATTGAAAGAAAATTAATGAAAAATGTTTGTTATAATGTTTTGTTTTTATAAAATTTAAGTTTTAGATTTAATAATTTTAATATAGTAGTAAAATAATTTCATAATATAAGAATTTTAATTTCCAATGGTAGAAATATTATTTTCAAACTAAAAATTAAATAAATTAAAATTTATCGACTTAAAATAGATGATAAATGTTGAGTTTTAAGTAAAATGAGAGGGGAGATTGAATCTCGAAATTGAAATTTATATTAATGTAAACAATCAGAAGTATCGATATTTATTGAAAGAAAATTAATCAAAAATGTTTGTTATAATGTTTGTTTTTATAAAATTTAAGTTTTAGATTTAATAATTTCAATATAGTAGTAAAATAATTTCATAATATAAGAATTTTAATTTCCAATGGTAGAAATATTATTTTCAAAATAAAAATTAAATAAATTAAAATTTATCGACCTAAAATAGATGACAAATGTTGAGTTTTAGGTAAAATTAGAGGGGAGATTGAATCTAAAAATTGAAATTTATATTAAAGTAAACAATCAGAAGTATCGACAGTTATTGAACAAAGATTATTGAAAGAGGTTCATTATAATGTTTGTTTTTATTAAATTTAAGTTTTAGATTTAATAATTTTAATATAGTAGTAAAATAATTACATAATATAAGAATTTTAATTTCCAATGGTAGAAATATTATTTTCAAAATAAAAATTAAATAAATTAAAATTTATCAACCTAAAATAGATGATAAATGTTGAGTTTTAAGTAAAATTAGAGGAGAGATAGAATCTAAAAATTGAAATTTATATTAAAGTAAACAATCAGAGGTATCGATATTTATTGAAAGAAAATTAATGAAAAATGTTCGTTATAATGTTTGTTTTTATAAAATTTATGTTTTAGATTTAATAATTTTAATATAGTAGTAAAATAATTTCATAATATAAGAATTTTAATTTCCAATGGTAGAAATATTATTTTCAAACTAAAAATTAAATAAATTAAAATTTATCATATTAAAATAGATGATAAATGTTGAGTTTTAGGTAAAATTAGAGGGGAGATTGCATCTAAAAATTGCAATTTATATTAAAGTAAACAATCAGAAGTATCGATAGTTATTGAACAAAGATTATTGAAAGAGGTTCATTATAATGTTTTGTTTTTATAAAATTTAAGTTTTAAATTTAATAATTTTAATATAGTAGTAAACTAATTACATAATATAAGAATTTTAATTTCCAATGGTATTAATATTATTTTCAAACTAAAAATTAAATAAATTAAAATTTATCGACTTAAAATAGATGATAAATGTTGAGTTTTAAGTAAAATGAGAGGGGAGATTGAATCTAAAAATTGCAATTTTTATATTAAAGTAAACAATCAGAAGTATCGATATTTATTGAAAGAAAATTAATGAAAAATGTTCGTTATAATGTTTGTTTTTATAAAATTTAAGTTTTAGATTTAATAATTTCAATATAGTAGTAAAATAATTTCATAATATAAGAATTTTAATTTCCAATGGTAGAAATATTATTTTCAAAATAAAAATTAAATAAATTAAAATTTATCAACCTAAAATAGATGATAAATGTTGAGTTTTAGGTAAAATTAGAGGGGAGATTGAATCCAAAAATTGAAATTTATATTAAAGTAAACAATCAGAAGTATCGATATTTATTGATAGAAAATTAATGAAAATTGTTCGTTATAATGTTTGTTTTTATAAAATTTAAGTTTTAAATTTAATAATTTTAATATAGTAGTAAAATAATTTCATAATATAAGAATTTTAATTTCCAATGGTGGAAATATTATTTTCAAAATAAAAATTAAATAAATTAAAATTTATCATATTAAAATAGATGATAAATGTTGAGTTTTAGGTAAAATTAGAGGGGAGATTGAATCTAAAAATTGAAATTTACATTAAAGTAAACAATCAGAAGTATCGATAGTTATTGAACAAAAAATTATTGAAAAAGGTTCGTTACAATGTTTGTTTTTAGAAAATTTATGTTTTAAATATAATAATTTTAATATATTAGTAAAATAATTTCATAATATAAGAATTTTAATTTCCAATGGTAGAAATATTATTTTCAAAATAAAAATTAAATAAATTAAAATTTATCAACTTCTGATAGATGTTAAATGTTGAGTTTTAAGTAAAATTAGATGGGAGATTGAATATAAAAATTGATATTTATATTAAAGTAAACAATCAGAAGTATCGATAGTTATTGAACAAAGATTATTGAAAGAGGTTCATTATAATGTTTGTTTTTATAAAATTTAAGTTTTAAATTTAATAATTTTAATATAGTAGTAAAATAATTTCATAATATAAGAATTTTTATTTCCAATGGTAGAAATATTATTTTCAAAATAAAAATTAAATAAATTAAAATTTATCAACTTAAAATAGATGATAAATGTTGAGTTTTAAGTAAAATTAGAGGGGAGATTGAATATAAAAATTGAAATTTATATTAAAGTAAACAATCAGAAGTATCGATAGTTATTGAACAAAAAATTACTGAAAAAGTTTCCTTATAATGTTTGTTTTTATCAAATTTAATTTCTAAATTTAATAATTTAAATATAGTAGTAAAATCATTTCATAATATATGAATTTTAATTGCCAATGGTAGAAACATTAATTTCAGAATAAAAATTAAATAAATTAAAATTTATCAACTTATGATAGATGTTAAATGTTGAGTTTTAAGTAAAATTAGAGGGGAGATTGAATCTAAAAATTGCAATTTATATTAAAGTAAACAATCAGAGGTATCGATATTTATTGAAAGAAAATTAATGAAAAATGTACGTTATAATGTTTGTTTTTATAAAATTTAAGTTTTAGATTTAATAATTTTAATATAGTAGTAAAATTATTTCATAATATAAGAATTTTAACTTCCAATGGTAGAAATATTATTTTCAAAATAAGAATTAAATAAATTAAAATTTATCATATTAAAATAGATGATAAATGTTGAGTTTTAAGTAAAATTAGAGGGGAGATTGAATCTCGAAATTGAAATTTATATTAATGTAAACAATCAGAAGTATCGATATTTATTGATAGAAAATTAATGAAAATTGTTCGTTATAATGTTTGTTTTTATAAAATTTAAGTTTTAAATTTAATAATTTTAATATAGTAGTAAAATAATTTCATAATATAAGAATTTTAATTTCCAATGGTAGAAATATTATTTTCAAACTAAAAATTAAATAAATTAAAATTTATCGACTTAAAATAGATGATAAATGTTGAGTTTTAAATAAAATTAGAGGGGAGATTGAATCTAGAAATTGAAATTTATATTAAAGTAAACAATCAGAAGTATCGATAATTATTGAAAGAAAATTAATGAAAAATGTTTGTTATAATGTTTGTTTTTATAAAATTTAAGTTTTAGATTTAATAATTTTAATATAGTAGTAAAATAATTTCATAATATAAGAATTTTAACTTCCAATGGTAGAAATATTATTTTCAAAATAAAAATTAAATAAATTAAAATTTATCAACCTAAAATAGATGATAAATGTTGAGTTTTAGGTAAAATTAGAGGGGAGATTGAATCCAAAAATTGAAATTTATATTAAAGTAAACAATCAGAAGTATCGATATTTATTGATAGAAAATTAATGAAAATTGTTCGTTATAATGTTTGTTTTTATAAAATTTAAGTTTTAAATTTAATAATTTTAATATAGTAGTAAAATAATTTCATAATATAAGAATTTTAATTTCCAATGGTAGAAATATTATTTTCAAACTAAAAATTAAATAAATTAAAATTTATCGACTTAAAATAGATGATAAATGTTGAGTTTTAAGTAAAATTAGAGGGGAGATTGAATCTAAAAATTGAAATTTATATTAAAGTAAACAATCAGAAGTATCGATAGTTATTGAACAAAGATTATTGAAAGAGGTTCATTATAATGTTTGTTTTTATAAAATTTAAGTTTTAAATTTAATAATTTTAATATAGTAGTAAAATAATTTCATAATATAAGAATTTTAATTTCCAATGGTAGAAATATTATTTTCAAAATAAAAATTAAATAAATTAAAATTTATCAACCTAAAATAGATGATAAATGTTGAGTTTTAGGTAAAATTAGAGGGGAGATTGAATCTAAAAATTGAAATTTATATTAAAGTAAACAATCAGAAGTATCGATAGTTATTGAACAAAGATTATTGAAAGAGGTTCATTATAATGTTTGTTTTTATAAAATTTAAGTTTTAAATTTAATAATTTTAATATAGTAGTAAAATAATTACATAATATAAGAATTTTAATTTCCAATGGTATTAATATTATTTTCAAACTAAAAATTAAATAAATTAAAATTTATCGACTTAAAATAGATGATAAATGTTGAGTTTTAAGTAAAATTAGAGGGGAGATTGAATCTAAAAATTGAAATTTATATTAAAGTAAACAATCAGAAGTATCGATATTTATTGATAGAAAATTAATGAAAATTGTTCGTTATAATGTTTGTTTTTATAAAATTTAAGTTTTAAATTTAATAATTTTAATATAGTAGTAAAATAATTTCATAATATAAGAATTTTAATTGCCAATGGTGAGAAATATTATTTTCAAAATAAAAATTAAAGAAATTAAAATTTATCAACTTAAAATAGATGTTAATTGTTGAGTTTTAAGTAAAATTAGAGGGGAGATTGAATCTGAAAATTGAAATTTATTTTAAAGTAAACAATCAGAAGTATCGATAGTTATTGAACAAAGATTATTGAAAGAGGTTCATTATAATGTTTGTTTTTATAAAATTTAAGTTTTAGATTTAATAATTTTAATATAGTAGTAAAATCATTTCATAATATATGAATTTTAATTGCCAATGGTAGAAACATTAATTTCAGAATAAAAAATAAATAAATTAAAATTTATCAACTTATGATAGATGTTAAGTGTTGAGTTTTAAGTAAAATTAGAGGGGAGATTGAATCTAAAAATTGCAATTTATATTAAAGTAAACAATCAGAGGTATCGATATTTATTGAAAGAAAATTAATGAAAAATGTACGTTATAATGTTTGTTTTTATAAAATTTAAGTTTTAGATTTAATAATTTTAATATAGTAGTAAAATAATTTCATAATATAAGAATTTTAATTTCCAATGGTAGAAATATTATTTTCAAAATAAGAATTAAATAAATTAAAATTTATCATATTAAAATAGATGATAAATGTTGAGTTTTAGGTAAAATTAGAGGGGAGATTGAATCTAAAAATTGAAATTTATATTAAAGTAAACAATCAGAAGTATCGATAGTTATTGAACAAAGATTATTGAAAGAGGTTCATTATAATGTTTTGTTTTTATAAAATTTAAGTTTTAAATTTAATAATTTTAATATAGTAGTAAAATAATTACATAATATAAGAATTTTAATTTCCAATGGTATTAATATTATTTTCAAACTAAAAATTAAATAAATTAAAATTTATCGACTTAAAATAGATGATAAATGTTGAGTTTTAAGTAAAATTAGAGGGGAGATGGAATATAAAAATTGAAATTTATATTAAAGTAAACAATCAGAAGCATCGATATTTATTGAAAGAAAATTAATGAAAAATGTTCGATATAATGTTTGTTTTTATAAAATTTAAGTTTTAAATTTAATAATTTTAATATAGTAGTAAAATAATTTCATAATATAAGAATTTTAATTTGCAATGGTAGAAATATTATTTTCAAAATAAAAATTAAATGAATTAAAATTTATCAACCTAAAATAGATGACAAATGTTGAGTTTTAGGTAAAATTAGAGGGGAGATTAAATCTAAAAATTGAAATTTATATTAAAGTAAACAATCAGAAGTATCGATAATTATTGAAAGAAAATTAATGAAAAATGTTTGTTATAATGTTTGTTTTTATAAAATTTAAGTTTTAGATTTAATAATTTTAATATAGTAGTAAAATAATTTCATAATATAAGAATTTTAATTTCCAATGGTAGAAATATTATTTTCAAACTAAAAATTAAATAAATTAAAATTTATCGACTTAAAATAGATGATAAATGTTGAGTTTTAAGTAAAATGAGAGGGGAGATTGAATCTCGAAATTGAAATTTATATTAATGTAAACAATCAGAAGTATCGATATTTATTGAAAGAAAATTAATCAAAAATGTTTGTTATAATGTTTGTTTTTATAAAATTTAAGTTTTAGATTTAATAATTTCAATATAGTAGTAAGATAATTTCATAATATAAGAATTTTAATTTCCAATGGTAGAAATATTATTTTCAAACTAAAAATTAAATAAATTAAAATTTATCGACCTAAAATAGATGACAAATGTTGAGTTTTAGGTAAAATTAGAGGGGAGATTGAATCTAAAAATTGAAATTTATATTAAAGTAAACAATCAGAAGTATCGATATTTATTGAAAGAAAATTAATGAAAAATGTTCGTTATAATGTTTGTTTTTATAAAATTTAAGTTTTAGATTTAATAATTTCAATATAGTAGTAAAATAATTTCATAATATAAGAATTTTAATTTCCAATGGTAGAAATATTATTTTCAAAATAAAAATTAAATAAATTAAAATTTATCAACCTAAAATAGATGATAAATGTTGAGTTTTAGGTAAAATTAGAGGGGAGATTGAATCCAAAAATTGAAATTTATATTAAAGTAAACAATCAGAAGTATCGACATTTATTGATAGAAAATTAATGAAAATTGTTCGTTATAATGTTTGTTTTTATAAAATTTAAGTTTTAAATTTAATAATTTTAATATAGTAGTAAAATAATTTCATAATATAAGAATTTTAATTTCCAATGGTGGAAATATTATTTTCAAAATAAAAATTAAATAAATTAAAATTTATCATATTAAAATAGATGATAAATGTTGAGTTTTAGGTAAAATTAGAGGGGAGATTGAATCTTAAAATTGAAATTTATATTAATGTAAACAATCAGAAGTATCGATAGTTATTGAACAAAAAATTATTGAAAAAGGTTCGTTACAATGTTTGTTTTTAGAAAATTTATGTTTTAAATATAATAATTTTAATATATTAGTAAAATAATTTCATAATATAAGAATTTTAATTTCCAATGGTAGAAATATTATTTTCAAAATAAAAATTAAATAAATTAAAATTTATCAACTTATGATAGATGTTAAATGTTGAGTTTTAAGTAAAATTAGATGGGAGATTGAATATAAAAATTGATATTTATATTAAAGTAAACAATCAGAAGTATCGACAGTTATTGAACAAAGATTATTGAAAAATGTTCGTTATAATGTTTGTTTTTATAAAATTTAAGTTTTAAATTTAATAATTTTAATATAGTAGTAAAATAATTTCATAATATAAGAATTTAGATTTCCAATGGTAGAAATATTATTTTCAAAATAAAAATTAAATAAATTAAGATTTATCGACTTAAAATAGAAGATAAATGTTGAGTTTTAAGTAAAATTAGAGGGGAGATTGAATCTAAAAATTGCAATTTATATTAAAGTAAACAATCAGAAGTATCGATAGTTATTGAACAAAGATTATTGAAAGAGGTTCATTATAATGTTTGTTTTTATTAAATTTAAGTTTTAGATTTAATAATTTTAATATAGTAGTAAAATAATTTCATAATATAAGAATTTTAATTTCCAATGGTAGAAATATTATTTTCAAACTAAAAATTAAATAAATTAAAATTTATCATATTAAAATAGATGATAAATGTTGAGTTTTAAGTAAAATTAGAGGAGAGATAGAATCTAAAAATTGAAATTTATATTAAAATAAACAATCAGAAGTATCGATAGTTATTGAACAAAGATTATTGAAAGAGGTTCATTATAATGTTTTGTTTTTATAAAATTTAAGTTTTAAATTTAATAATTTTAATATAGTAGTAAACTAATTACATAATATAAGAATTTTAATTTCCAATGGTATTAATATTATTTTCAAAATAAAAATTAAATAACTTAAAATTTATCGACTTAAAATAGATGATAAATGTTGAGTTTTAAGTAAAATTAGAGGGGAGATGGAATATAAAAATTGAAATTTATATTAAAGTAAACAATCAGAAGCATCGATATTTATTGAAAGAAAATTAATGAAAAATGTTCGTTATAATGTTTGTTTTTATAAAATTTAAGTTTTAAATTTAATAATTTTAATATAGTAGTAAAATAATTTCATAATATAAGAATTTTAATTTCCAATGGTAGAAATATTATTTTCAAAATAAAAATTAAATAAATTAAAATTTATCGACTTAAAATAGATGATAAATGTTGAGTTTTAAGTAAAATTAGAGGGGAGATAGAATCTAAAAATTGCAATTTTTATATTAAAGTAAACAATCAGAAGTATCGATATTTATTGAAAGAAAATTAATGAAAAATGTTCGTTATAATGTTTGTTTTTATAAAATTTAAGTTTTAGATTTAATAATTTCAATATAGTAGTAAAATAATTTCATAATATAAGAATTTTAATTTCCAATGGTAGAAATATTATTTTCAAAATAAAAATTAAATAAATTAAAATTTATCAACCTAAAATAGATGATAAATGTTGAGTTTTAGGTAAAATTAGAGGGGAGATTGAATCCAAAAATTGAAATTTATATTAAAGTAAACAATCAGAAGTATCGATATTTATTGATAGAAAATTAATGAAAATTGTTCGTTATAATGTTTGTTTTTATAAAATTTAAGTTTTAAATTTAATAATTTTAATATAGTAGTAAAATAATTTCATAATATAAGAATTTTAATTTCCAATGGTAGAAATATTATTTTCAAAATAAAAATTAAATAAATTAAAATTTATCATATTAAAATAGATGATAAATGTTGAGTTTTAGGTAAAATTAGAGGGGAGATTGAATCTAAAAATTGAAATTTATATTAAAGTAAACAATCAGAAGTATCGATAGTTATTGAACAAAAAATTATTGAAAAAGGTTCGTTACAATGTTTGTTTTTAGAAAATTTATGTTTTAAATATAATAATTTTAATATATTAGTAAAATAATTTCATAATATAAGAATTTTAATTTCCAATGGTAGAAATATTATTTTCAAAATAAAAATTAAATAAATTAAAATTTATCAACTTCTGATAGATGTTAAATGTTGAGTTTTAAGTAAAATTAGATGGGAGATTGAATATAAAAATTGACATTTATATTAAAGTAAACAATCAGAAGTATCGATAGTTATTGAACAAAGATTATTGAAAGAGGTTCATTATAATGTTTGTTTTTATAAAATTTAAGTTTTAAATTTAATAATTTTAATATAGTAGTAAAATAATTTCATAATATAAGAATTTTTATTTCCAATGGTAGAAATATTATTTTCAAAATAAAAATTAAATAACTTAAAATTTATCAACTTAAAATAGATGATAAATGTTGAGTTTTAAGTAAAATTAGAGGGGAGATTGAATATAAAAATTGAAATTTATATTAAAGTAAACAATCAGAAGTATCGATAGTTATTGAACAAAACATTACTGAAAAAGTTTCCTTATAATGTTTGTTTTTATCAAATTTAATTTCTAAATTTAATAATTTAAATATAGTAGTAAAATCATTTCATAATATATGAATTTTAATTGCCAATGGTAGAAACATTAATTTCAGAATAAAAATTAAATAAATTAAAATTTATCAACTTATGATAGATGTTAAATGTTGAGTTTTAAGTAAAATTAGAGGGGAGATTGAATCTAAAAATTGCAATTTATATTAAAGTAAACAATCAGAGGTATCGATATTTATTGAAAGAAAATTAATGAAAAATGTACGTTATAATGTTTGTTTTTATAAAATTTAAGTTTTAGATTTAATAATTTTAATATAGTAGTAAAATTATTTCATAATATAAGAATTTTAACTTCCAATGGTAGAAATATTATTTTCAAAATAAGAATTAAATAAATTAAAATTTATCGACTTAAAATAGATGATAAATGTTGAGTTTTAAGTAAAATGAGAGGGGAGATTGAATCTCGAAATTGAAATTTATATTAATGTAAACAATCAGAAGTATCGATATTTATTGAAAGAAAATTAATGAAAATTGTTCGTTATAATGTTTGTTTTTATAAAATTTAAGTTTTAAATTTAATAATTTTAATATAGTAGTAAAATAATTTCATAATATAAGAATTTTAATTTCCAATGGTAGAAATATTATTTTCAAACTAAAAATTAAATAAATTAAAATTTATCGACTTAAAATAGATGATAAATGTTGAGTATTAAGTACAATTAGAGGGGAGATTGAATCTCGAAATTGAAATTTATATTAAAGTAAACAATCAGAGGTATCGATAATTATTGAAAGAAAATTAATGAAAAATGTTTGTTATAATGCTTGTTTTTATAAAATTTATGTTTTAGATTTAATAATTTTAATATAGTAGTAAAATAATTTCATAATATAAGAATTATAACTTCCAATGGTAGAAATATTATTTTCAAAATAAAAATTAAATAAATTAAAATTTATCAACCTAAAATAGATGATAAATGTTGAGTTTTAGGTAGAATTAGAGGGGAGATTGAATCCAAAAATTGAAATTTATATTAAAGTAAACAATCAGAAGTATCGACATTTATTGATAGAAAATTAATGAAAATTGTTCGTTATAATGTTTGTTTTTATAAAATTTAAGTTTTAAATTTAATAATTTTAATATAGTAGTAAAATAATTTCATAATATAAGAATTTTAATTTCCAATGGTAGAAATATTATTTTCAAACTAAAAATTAAATAAATTAAAATTTATCGACTTAAAATAGATGATAAATGTTGAGTATTAAGTACAATAAGAGGGGAGATTGAATCTCGAAATTGAAATTTATATTAAAGTAAACAATCAGAAGTATCGATAGTTATTGAACAAAGATTATTGAAAGAGGTTCATTATAATGTTTGTTTTTATAAAATTTAAGTTTTAAATTTAATAATTTTAATATAGTAGTAAAATAATTACATAATATAAGAATTTTAATTTCCAATGGTAGAAATATTATTTTCAAAATAAAAATTAAATAAATTAAAATTTATCAACCTAAAATAGATGATAAATGTTGAGTTTTAGGTAAAATTAGAGGGGAGATTGAATATAAAAATTGATATTTATATTAAAGTAAACAATCAGAAGTATCGACAGTTATTGAACAAAGATTATTGAAAAATGTTCGTTATAATGTTTGTTTTTATAAAATTTAAGTTTTAAATTTAATAATTTTAATATAGTAGTAAAATAATTTCATAATATAAGAATTTAGATTTCCAATGGTAAAAATATTATTTTCAAAATAAAAATTAAATAAATTAAGATTTATCGACTTAAAATAGAAGATAAATGTTGAGTTTTAAGTAAAATTAGAGGGGAGATTGAATCTAAAAATTGCAATTTATATTAAAGTAAACAATCAGAAGTATCGACAGTTATTGAACAAAGATTATTGAAAGAGGTTCATTATAATGTTTGTTTTTATTAAATTTAAGTTTTAGATTTAATAATTTTAATATAGTAGTAAAATAATTACATAATATAAGAATTTTAATTTCCAATGGTAGAAATATTATTTTCAAACTAAAAATTAAATAAATTAAAATTTATCATATTAAAATAGATGATAAATGTTGAGTTTTAAGTAAAATTAGAGGAGAGATAGAATCTAAAAATTGAAATTTATATTAAAGTAAATAATCAGAAGTATCGATAGTTATTGAACAAAGATTATTGAAAGAGGTTCATTATAATGTTTTGTTTTTATAAAATTTAAGTTTTAAATTTAATAATTTTAATATAGTAGTAAACTAATTACATAATATAAGAATTTTAATTTCCAATGGTATTAATATTATTTTCAAACTAAAAATTAAATAAATTAAAATTTATCGACTTAAAATAGATGATAAATGTTGAGTTTTAAGTAAAATTAGAGGGGAGATGGAATATAAAAATTGAAATTTATATTAAAGTAAACAATCAGAAGCATCGATATTTATTGAAAGAAAATTAATGAAAAATGTTCGTTATAATGTTTGTTTTTATAAAATTTAAGTTTTAAATTTAATAATTTTAATATAGTAGTAAAATAATTTCATAATATAAGAATTTTAATTTCCAATGGTAGAAATATTATTTTCAAACTAAAAATTAAATAAATTAAAATTTATCGACTTAAAATAGATGATAAATGTTGAGTTTTAAGTAAAATTAGAGGGGAGATTGAATCTAAAAATTGATATTTATATTAAAGTAAACAATCAGAAGTATCGATATTTATTGAAAGAAAATTAATGAAAAATGTTCGTTATAATGTTTGTTTTTATAAAATTTAAGTTTTAGATTTAATAATTTCAATATAGTAGTAAAATAATTTCATAATATAAGAATTTTAATTTCCAATGGTAGAAATATTATTTTCAAAATAAAAATTAAATAAATTAAAATTTATCAACCTAAAATAGATGATAAATGTTGAGTTTTAGGTAAAATTAGAGGGGAGATTGAATCCAAAAATTGAAATTTATATTAAAGTAAACAATCAGAAGTATCGACATTTATTGATAGAAAATTAATGAAAATTGTTCGTTATAATGTTTGTTTTTATAAAATTTAAGTTTTAAATTTAATAATTTTAATATAGTAGTAAAATAATTTCATAATATAAGAATTTTAATTTCCAATGGTAGAAATATTATTTTCAAAATAAAAATTAAATAAATTAAAATTTATCAACTTATGATAGATGTTAAATGTTGAGTTTTAAGTAAAATTAGATGGGAGATTGAATATAAAAATTGATATTTATATTAAAGTAAACAATCAGAAGTATCGACAGTTATTGAACAAAGATTATTGAAAAATGTTCGTTATAATGTTTGTTTTTATAAAATTTAAGTTTTAAATTTAATAATTTTAATATAGTAGTAAAATAATTTCATAATATAAGAATTTAGATTTCCAATGGTAAAAATATTATTTTCAAAATAAAAATTAAATAAATTAAGATTTATCGACTTAAAATAGAAGATAAATGTTGAGTTTTAAGTAAAATTAGAGGGGAGATTGAATCTAAAAATTGCAATTTATATTAAAGTAAACAATCAGAAGTATCGACAGTTATTGAACAAAGATTATTGAAAGAGGTTCATTATAATGTTTGTTTTTATTAAATTTAAGTTTTAGATTTAATAATTTTAATATAGTAGTAAAATAATTACATAATATAAGAATTTTAATTTCCAATGGTAGAAATATTATTTTCAAACTAAAAATTAAATAAATTAAAATTTATCATATTAAAATAGATGATAAATGTTGAGTTTTAAGTAAAATTAGAGGAGAGATAGAATCTAAAAATTGAAATTTATATTAAAATAAACAATCAGAAGTATCGATAGTTATTGAACAAAGATTATTGAAAGAGGTTCATTATAATGTTTTGTTTTTATAAAATTTAAGTTTTAAATTTAATAATTTTAATATAGTAGTAAACTAATTACATAATATAAGAATTTTAATTTCCAATGGTAGAAATATTATTTTCAAAATAAAAATTAAATAAATTAAAATTTATCGACTTAAAATAGATGATAAATGTTGAGTTTTAAGTAAAATTAGAGGGGAGATGGAATATAAAAATTGAAATTTATATTAAAGTAAACAATCAGAAGCATCGATATTTATTGAAAGAAAATTAATGAAAAATGTTCGTTATAATGTTTGTTTTTATAAAATTTAAGTTTTAAATTTAATAATTTTAATATAGTAGTAAAATAATTTCATAATATAAGAATTTTAATTTCCAATGGTAGAAATATTATTTTCAAACTAAAAATTAAATAAATTAAAATTTATCGACTTAAAATAGATGATAAATGTTGAGTTTTAAGTAAAATGAGAGGGGAGATTGAATCTAAAAATTGCAATTTTTATATTAAAGTAAACAATCAGAAGTATCGATATTTATTGAAAGAAAATTAATGAAAAATGTTCGTTATAATGTTTGTTTTTATAAAATTTAAGTTTTAGATTTAATAATTTCAATATAGTAGTAAAATAATTTCATAATATAAGAATTTTAATTTCCAATGGTAGAAATATTATTTTCAAAATAAAAATTAAATAAATTAAAATTTATCAACCTAAAATAGATGATAAATGTTGAGTTTTAGGTAAAATTAGAGGGGAGATTGAATCCAAAAATTGAAATTTATATTAAAGTAAACAATCAGAAGTATCGATATTTATTGATAGAAAATTAATGAAAATTGTTCGTTATAATGTTTGTTTTTATAAAATTTAAGTTTTAAATTTAATAATTTTAATATAGTAGTAAAATAATTTCATAATATAAGAATTTTAATTTCCAATGGTGGAAATATTATTTTCAAAATAAAAATTAAATAAATTAAAATTTATCATATTAAAATAGATGATAAATGTTGAGTTTTAGGTAAAATTAGAGGGGAGATTGAATCTAAAAATTGAAATTTACATTAAAGTAAACAATCAGAAGTATCGATAGTTATTGAACAAAAAATTATTGAAAAAGGTTCGTTACAATGTTTGTTTTTAGAAAATTTATGTTTTAAATATAATAATTTTAATATATTAGTAAAATAATTTCATAATATAAGAATTTTAATTTCCAATGGTAGAAATATTATTTTCAAAATAAAAATTAAATAAATTAAAATTTATCAACTTATGATAGATGTTAAATGTTGAGTTTTAAGTAAAATTAGATGGGAGATTGAATATAAAAATTGATATTTATATTAAAGTAAACAATCAGAAGTATCGATAGTTATTGAACAAAGATTATTCAAAGAGGTTCATTATAATGTTTGTTTTTATAAAATTTAAGTTTTAAATTTAATAATTTTAATATAGTAGTAAAATAATTTCATAATATAAGAATTTTTATTTCCAATGGTAGAAATATTATTTTCAAAATAAAAATTAAATAACTTAAAATTTATCAACTTAAGATAGATGATAAATGTTGAGTTTTAAGTAAAATTAGAGGGGAGATTGAATATAAAAATTGAAATTTATATTAAAGTAAACAATCAGAAGTATCGATAGTTATTGAACAAAAAATTACTGAAAAAGTTTCCTTATAATGTTTGTTTTTATCAAATTTAATTTCTAAATTTAATAATTTAAATATAGTAGTAAAATCATTTCATAATATATGAATTTTAATTGCCAATGGTAGAAACATTAATTTCAGAATAAAAATTAAATAAATTAAAATTTATCAACTTATGATAGATGTTAAATGTTGAGTTTTAAGTAAAATTAGAGGGGAGATTGAATCTAAAAATTGCAATTTATATTAAAGTAAACAATCAGAGGTATCGATATTTATTGAAAGAAAATTAATGAAAAATGTACGTTATAATGTTTGTTTTTATAAAATTTAAGTTTTAGATTTAATAATTTTAATATAGTAGTAAAATTATTTCATAATATAAGAATTTTAACTTCCAATGGTAGAAATATTATTTTCAAAATAAGAATTAAATAAATTAAAATTTATCGACTTAAAATAGATGATAAATGTTGAGTTTTAAGTAAAATGAGAGGGGAGATTGAATCTCGAAATTGAAATTTATATTAATGTAAACAATCAGAAGTATCGATATTTATTGAAAGAAAATTAATGAAAATTGTTCGTTATAATGTTTGTTTTTATAAAATTTAAGTTTTAAATTTAATAATTTTAATATAGTAGTAAAATAATTTCATAATATAAGAATTTTAATTTCCAATGGTAGAAATATTATTTTCAAACTAAAAATTAAATAAATTAAAATTTATCGACTTAAAATAGATGATAAATGTTGAGTATTAAGTACAATTAGAGGGGAGATTGAATCTCGAAATTGAAATTTATATTAAAGTAAACAATCAGAGGTATCGATAATTATTGAAAGAAAATTAATGAAAAATGTTTGTTATAATGCTTGTTTTTATAAAATTTATGTTTTAGATTTAATAATTTTAATATAGTAGTAAAATAATTTCATAATATAAGAATTTTAACTTCCAATGGTAGAAATATTATTTTCAAAATAAAAATTAAATAAATTAAAATTTATCAACCTAAAATAGATGATAAATGTTGAGTTTTAGGTAAAATTAGAGGGGAGATTGAATCCAAAAATTGAAATTTATATTAAAGTAAACAATCAGAAGTATCGATATTTATTGATAGAAAATTAATGAAAATTGTTCGTTATAATGTTTGTTTTTATAAAATTTAAGTTTTAAATTTAATAATTTTAATATAGTAGTAAAATAATTTCATAATATAAGAATTTTAATTTCCAATGGTAGAAATATTATTTTCAAAATAAAAATTAAATAAATTAAAATTTATCGACTTAAAATAGATGATAAATGTTGAGTATTAAGTACAATAAGAGGGGAGATTGAATCTCGAAATTGAAATTTATATTAAAGTAAACAATCAGAAGTATCGATAGTTATTGAATAAAGATTATTGAAAGAGGTTCATTATAATGTTTGTTTTTATAAAATTTAAGTTTTAAATTTAATAATTTTAATATAGTAGTAAAATAATTTCATAATATAAGAATTTTAATTTCCAATGGTAGAAATATTATTTTCAAAATAAAAATTAAATAAATTAAAATTTATCAACCTAAAATAGATGATAAATGTTGAGTTTTAGGTAAAATTAGAGGGGAGATTGAATCTAAAAATTGAAATTTATATTAAAGTAAACAATCAGAAGTATCGATAGTTATTGAACAAAGATTATTGAAAGAGGTTCATTATAATGTTTGTTTTTATAAAATTTAAGTTTTAAATTTAATAATTTTAATATAGTAGTAAAATAATTACATAATATAAGAATTTTAATTTCCAATGGTATTAATATTATTTTCAAACTAAAAATTAAATAAATTAAAATTTATCGACTTAAAATAGATGATAAATGTTGAGTTTTAAGTAAAATTAGAGGGGAGATTGAATCCAAAAATTGAAATTTATATTAAAGTAAACAATCAGAAGTATCGATATTTATTGATAGAAAATTAATGAAAATTGTTCGTTATAATGTTTGTTTTTATAAAATTTAAGTTTTAAATTTAATAATTTTAATATAGTAGTAAAATAATTTCATAATATAAGAATTTTAATTGCCAATGGTGAGAAATATTATTTTCAAAATAAAAATTAAAGAAATTAAAATTTATCAACTTAAAATAGATGTTAATTGTTGAGTTTTAAGTAAAATTAGAGGGGAGATTGAATCTGAAAATTGAAATTTATTTTAAAGTAAACAATCAGAAGTATCGATAGTTATTGAACAAAGATTATTGAAAGAGGTTCATTATAATGTTTGTTTTTATAAAATTTAAGTTTTAGATTTAATAATTTTAATATAGTAGTAAAATCATTTCATAATATATGAATTTTAATTGCCAATGGTAGAAACATTAATTTCAGAATAAAAAATAAATAAATTAAAATTTATCAACTTATGATAGATGTTAAGTGTTGAGTTTTAAGTAAAATTAGAGGGGAGATTGAATCTAAAAATTGCAATTTATATTAAAGTAAACAATCAGAGGTATCGATATTTATTGAAAGAAAATTAATGAAAAATGTACGTTATAATGTTTGTTTTTATAAAATTTAAGTTTTAGATTTAATAATTTTAATATAGTAGTAAAATAATTTCATAATATAAGAATTTTAATTTCCAATGGTAGAAATATTATTTTCAAACTAAAAATTAAATAAATTAAAATTTATCATATTAAAATAGATGATAAATGTTGAGTTTTAGGTAAAATTAGAGGGGAGATTGAATCTAAAAATTGAAATTTATATTAAAGTAAACAATCAGAAGTATCGATAGTTATTGAACAAAGATTATTGAAAGAGGTTCATTATAATGTTTTGTTTTTATAAAATTTAAGTTTTAAATTTAATAATTTTAATATAGTAGTAAACTAATTACATAATATAAGAATTTTAATTTCCAATGGTATTAATATTATTTTCAAACTAAAAATTAAATAAATTAAAATTTATCGACTTAAAATAGATGATAAATGTTGAGTTTTAAGTAAAATTAGAGGGGAGATGGAATATAAAAATTGAAATTTATATTAAAGTAAACAATCAGAAGCATCGATATTTATTGAAAGAAAATTAATGAAAAATGTTCGATATAATGTTTGTTTTTATAAAATTTAAGTTTTAAATTTAATAATTTTAATATAGTAGTAAAATAATTTCATAATATAAGAATTTTAATTTGCAATGGTAGAAATATTATTTTCAAAATAAAAATTAAATGAATTAAAATTTATCAACCTAAAATAGATAATAAATGTTGAGTTTTAGGTAAAATTAGAGGGGAGATTAAATCTAAAAATTGAAATTTATATTAAAGTAAACAATCAGAAGTATCGATAATTATTGAAAGAAAATTAATGAAAAATGTTTGTTATAATGTTTTGTTTTTATAAAATTTATGTTTTAGATTTAATAATTTTAATATAGTAGTAAAATAATTTCATAATATAAGAATTTTAATTTCCAATGGTAGAAATATTATTTTCAAACTAAAAATTAAATAAATTAAAATTTATCGACTTAAAATAGATGATAAATGTTGAGTTTTAAGTAAAATGAGAGGGGAGATTGAATCTCGAAATTGAAATTTATATTAATGTAAACAATCAGAAGTATCGATATTTATTGAAAGAAAATTAATCAAAAATGTTTGTTATAATGTTTGTTTTTATAAAATTTAAGTTTTAGATTTAATAATTTCAATATAGTAGTAAGATAATTTCATAATATAAGAATTTAGATTTCCAATGGTAAAAATATTATTTTCAAAATAAAAATTAAATAAATTAAGATTTATCGACTTAAAATAGAAGATAAATGTTGAGTTTTAAGTAAAATTAGAGGGGAGATTGAATCTAAAAATTGCAATTTATATTAAAGTAAACAATCAGAAGTATCGACAGTTATTGAACAAAGATTATTGAAAGAGGTTCATTATAATGTTTGTTTTTATTAAATTTAAGTTTTAGATTTAATAATTTTAATATAGTAGTAAAATAATTACATAATATAAGAATTTTAATTTCCAATGGTAGAAATATTATTTTCAAACTAAAAATTAAATAAATTAAAATTTATCATATTAAAATAGATGATAAATGTTGAGTTTTAAGTAAAATTAGAGGAGAGATAGAATCTAAAAATTGAAATTTATATTAAAATAAACAATCAGAAGTATCGATATTTATTGAAAGAAAATTAATGAAAATGTTCGTTATAATGTTTGTTTTTATAAAAATTAAGTTTTAAATTTAATAATTTTAATATAGTAGTAAAATAATTACATAATATAAGAATTTTAATTTCCAATGGTAGAAATATTCTTTTCAAAACAAAAATTAAAATATTTTAAATATTTAAATTTAAATTTAAATATTATTCGCAACTTTTTATAAAGATAAAGCACGTTATGTTTACTAAATGAAGTCTCCGTACTTTTACTGAATGCTTCAGGAGTATGAAGGGAAAGCTGAGAGTTCTGAGACATAAAGCTTCGAAACCATTCATACGATGCCGTTTCATTCTTTATCCAATTTTGAGAAATATTTTTGTGATTTTCTTTAGTAAATAAAACTGCAAAATTTCTTGTTCGAATCGGTGAAAGATCATAATGAAGGTTTGTCGAAGCCAATCGATATTCTATAAATAACTTTTCTTCTTCGTTTATAAATATTTGTGATGTCACGAAACGATGTTATATTGGATAAAAAAGGATAAGAACTAAGTTTGAGTATCAAAACTTACATGTTTCGTTTTAAACCTTCTTTCGTAAAATCATTAAAACGTTTTTGTACTTTTATTTATTTATTTAACTAAGAATAAAATTTTTGGATACTGTTTCGTTCACTCGCGGAGAGACGCGTTCGCGAGAAAGCACGTCAACGGGAGTTGTAAGTTCTCGTTACGATTAGATAATCGACGCCGTGAAATGTGCGGTCCCCTATTTCGGTTAGGATAACAGAGGTAATTAAATTGATTATGACACGGATATAACAAGTTATTAGTTCAAGTTTATTATAACCACTGATATACAAACGAAATATGAATTGATAGAAAATAATTGTAATTTCTAAGTTCGAGTAGAATAACGCAAGTTCAAATGGTGAAAGGTCGAAAACGGAAGAGCGACTTTAATTTCAATCGTCAGACCTCTCGAGATATGTCGTTTGAATCTTCAAAAGAGACTGATTGCCCTTAGATCAATTCTTTGTCTTCTCGGGCAGACGACCCCCACTACGGACCGAAATCGACGTTTCTGGAACTCGCTACTTGGCGACAACTATGCGCTGGTCGATACATTGTATATTTTTCGACGGTTAGAAATACATACGATCTATACTAAGCCTCGTGGCGTAACAGCATCATACGTGACAAAACGAACTTTCCCGAATCTTTTCGTAGTAAACAATAAACTGTTAGAAAACGAATTACTAGAGAGATGTTTGTTCGATCTGAAGGACCTTAGCTGGAATTTGCTAAGATTTACGATGGGTCCTTGAGGCCATTGTGGGTACGCCGTGATGTTTTGCGGACATCTGGTTGCCAGCCTGGCCGCGGTGTGTGGCCTGGTCGAGGTAGAGTGTCGCCAGACGTAATAGATACCGTTATTAATGCATGTAATTCGTTTCCAGTTCTTAATCACCCTCTATTCGCCTAATGGATTTCATAAAAGTTGACCGTGCGAATCATAAACTACAAGTGATAATTGCTTCCATTTGTCCTGCGAGTATTTCCAAAATGTTTGGAAGCGCTAGTTCGGTAAGCGAACCTTCCTTGAATACTTCTGACTAATAGCACGCTTCAATAACCATAAAACTAGAAATGTAACTAAAATAACTGTAATCCAACAACAATAACTAAAGAGAAACTAAGGAAGAAAAGTATATTGGATCATGATGATGTGCGAGATAATATTCTTGTATATAGAGAATAGTTCATTTTAATCTATAAAGCCAATTATATTCTCGAATTATTTATTGATTCAAGAATATTTCAAACAGGATTTGTTTGGTTGAGAGTAATGTTGGATATTATTGAATAAATTTTGCGGACAGTTTAAATAAGAAGCGGAAACGAATTATTTGTTGTTTGAACAAGTCTAAAGACAATGTGTATTAATGTAACGAGATTAATTGTTATTTACAAATACAATTTTATTTTTTGTTTATTACTTTTATTTGTTATTTATCGATCGTAGAGGGAATTTATTTTTACATAAATATAACGTTTCAATCAGAAAGATTAAAACTTGTAACTTTTATTTGGAATTATGTATTTTTTTGGCATCATTTGATAATGCTTCTCAAGATGAATTCTCATTAACCTTCCATGTATATTACCGACTTTAATTAATTTTTGAGATATTGTGTGATAAATTCACTGATTTTTCCGGGAAAACATTTCTCAAGTAGGTCAAAAGCGTGGCTGGGTGGTCTTGTTCGCGTCTAAAGTTCCACGTATCAAATATTGCATCTTGTGAAATAAGTACTATCGAATCATGAGAAGAACAATATATAGTTCCATTTGAATTTTATCTTGAACTTTACGTTGAATTTGAACTTTACCTCCATATCTCGGGGAATAATGATGTAAATAAGTTAGTCTTTGTTAAAAATGTGCCCTAATTGTACCATACAATCGCCATGTAACAAATTTTTGGTATCTGCAATACGTCAGGCAATAAAGGGCTGTCCATACTTACCGCGGATAAACCATGTATTAAAAAGGTATTTTTGGTATATGTAGAAATAATTAAATTTGATATATGTGTATAAACCAATATATTCCATGTATATATTAAAAAGATAATATATAATAATATATATACTACTACCATACGTAATATACTAGTGGAAATCCTAACACTATGTACTTATACTATAAATTAATATTAATACATATTAATAGACATGAATACCGATACTAATACTATACGATATTAAACATCATCCTAATAATTTTACTTTTGACAAATAAATAATTAGTTTCGAGGTCAGGGATTTCCATCTTGCACTCAGCGCAGGCGTTCCTGCTTAGTTACTTTTCAAAGATTCAATGTTTGTCCAGGCAAGCCACTGACGAAACGTTTCAATAAAAGCCCAATAATATGCATATAGTAAATGACATTAATATTCGGCAATGTATTATGGCAGATATTATATTACTGTATCTACAGATACAACTTTGGTGGGTCAAATTGAGATTATATTACTGTATCTACAGATACTTGTCCTACCAAAGTTGTCCTCTTGGAACATCATTGTAATTCCGAATAATAAAGGAAATTATTACTTGCGGAAGTTGTAAGGTATAACGAATGAAGAATTTACCATTCGATTTATATAACAAACGAAATTGTAACATATACTAGGCAGTACCGCTACTCACCGATGAATCAAGAGAAGATACATCATTAATTTGAAGCTCTGTTATTCCAAGAAATAATTAGACCGTCCATTTCATCGTATAACTTCACTTTGAAAATATCGGATGCCGATGACACTGAACATTGGCGCATGATAATTAATTTCTGTACACTGAACGAAAAAACAAAGCGACAAGTATCCACTATCACAAATTACCGAAACTCTGGACCAATTAAGTGGTGTAAAGTATTTCTCAATCTTTGAGCTCGCAAATGAATTTCAACGTTACATATATCAAGTATTAATTCAATGAAATATAAATTCAAAATTATTTGAATGATATAATAGTCTACTCTTCGTCTCTACAGAAAGTCAAAATTTAAAGATTGTTGGATCACCTGAAAAATTACGGATTTACTTTCCCCACCAATATAAGTGAATTTCTGCGTAAAGAAGTTACATACTTGAGGCATAATTTCTACCGACAGTGTCAAACCAGGTCCATGGAAACTCCATGCGGTAGAAAATTTTCTTACTCCAAATTTTTCAGAATCCAACAATCCAGAATCCAAGGACATCTAACAATTCTTAGGATTGACAAGTCACATATTATCGTCGTTATCAGAGACTATTTCGTTAACGCAAAATCGTTGATTCAGCTGCTAGAAATAGAAATCCGTTTGAAATGGACTGCTGAACAATATAAGCACTTTGAAAATCTGCAAGACGAAGCCTGCATAAAATTAATACTACTTGGTTAACGAGCCATGTCCTCGTTTCCTTTGCCACTCACTCTTTCGCACCCTACCCCGGTCGGGACCGATGCAGGACGACGGGGAGCTCCACGTGAAGGTGAGGTGAATGGTCTTGACAGATATGGGCCCGCCAACTTCTCCGAAGTTCTCCGCACCGGATCAGCGATCTGACGGGCGCCACAGCGCCGACCAGCCGCCACCCGACTATAGGTGAACATCAGATACATCGGGGTTTCTCAGGGCATGATGCTACGCACTGAGAACCCATACCCGCCTCGTGCTCCCCAAGTTCTTGTATTTGCTAAGTTTCAAGCAAATAGGACAATCCTTATTTTTAGTGGTTCTTGTATATACTAAATTCAACCAAATAGAACAGATCCATAATTTTTAGGTTCTTGTACATGCTAAGTTTCAAAACAGAACACAACCAAGTCACCTCCTCCAACCGAGTACCCTCAGCCAAGGCGCGTCATCTGTCGAGCAGCTCCCGCCGAGACCGCGCCTCGGCGACCGCGACCGTCGCTCCAACTTCGCCCAGCAGACCTCGATTGCGGAGATAGATCTCGCGACACCTCAGGGTCTGCAGCTCGAACGCGGAAAGCCCATCGAGCCCCACCGCTGCCGCCGCCGAAATGATGCGAAAACCCCACGTAATTCTGATGGCCACCGACCTGTGCAGTCTGCTGGTCGCTCAGGGACTACGGCTGCTGGTCGCTCAGGGACTACGGCTGCTGGCACTCAGGTCCCCTGCCCAGATCGATTGCTCGCACCACGCCGGCGTCTTGGCTACGCACTCCTACACAGGGCACCGCCGCAACCTCGTCGGCCAATCCTCACGGGATGGGAAGCAAGCTCCCTCTGCCGTTCTGCCACCTCCTCCAACCGAGTACCCTCAGCCACTGCGCGCCTTCTGTCGAGCAGCTCCCACCGAGACCGCGACCGTCGCTCCAATTTCGCCCAGCAGACCTCGATTGCGGAGATAGATCTCGCGACACCTCAGGGTCTGCAGCTCGAACGCGGAAAGCCCATCGAGCCCTGCCGCTGCCGCCGCCGAAATGATGCGAAAACCCCACGTAATTCTGATGGCCACCGACATGTGCAGTCTGCTGATCGCTCAGGGACTACGGCTGCTGGTCGCTCAGGGACTACGGCTGCTGGTCGCTCAGGGACTACGGCTGCTGGCACTCAGGTCCCCTGCCCAGATCGATTGCTCGCACCACGCCGGCGTACTGCCTACACACCCCGACACCGGGCACGCCAAGCGATCGATTGCTCGCACCACGCCGGCGTACTGCCTACGCACTCCGACACCGGGCACGCCCAGCCGAGGCAGCTGTCACGTAAAAATTAAGATAAAAGCAAGAAACTTGTTTGCTTCCTAACAGGAGATCGAGTTCTTTATTTTTTTTTTTTTTGCCTCAATTTGTACAATACTGTTTTCGTTTCGCCATGATACAATTTTTTGGTATTTGAGTTAGTTAAGTAATTTTTTTTAGACTGACTGAATGATTTGGAACGAAGCATTTATATTCTTTTATTCGTTGGAGTGGGAGCAGTCTTTGGTCGTACATATATGCCGTCCAGGCGCCTGAGAACGGATACTGGTTTATCATATAGCTGCTTGATTTGCACCTGTGACATTCCCCCCTTCCTAGATTGAACTTGGTCCCTCAAGTTGTCTTCAGAAGACTTTCGTTGAATCGGACTTGACGTGGCTTGAAAATTACAGCTGATTCCTCCTCTTCCTCAAGAGGAATTATGTATCGGTTGGAATATGGATGTTGGGTGTCGAGGCCAGGGTGCTTGGTACTGGCGGGGCTGTCGCATTGTGGCTGATGATTACGGTTTCATTTCGGCAGCGCAATAGATTGATACATAATTTGTTCGGTATACATTTCCTGATGCATTCGAATACCCCTATTTTGTTTAATCCATATATACCTAGTATGCCTAATGCTATGTACCCTAATGTCTGGAGCGTGGTTAGTCCCCAATACTGTATATCTTTGATTCTGTGTTTGAAATTAAGGGTTTCTATCTCGTCGCCTATTTTATCGATCGTGGTTTTATAGCCTTGTAAATTGTCTATTACCTTTGGTGCTCGCTCGAGTTTATCTAACAGATGAGTGAAACTATCGTTTGTTTTGAGCGCTAGGGTTTTTGTTTTGATTTCGTATTTGACTTCGTTTTTTGTTTCGCCTATACGCATGTGTTCGTCTTTGTACTGTATATCGCAAGATGATAGAAGGCTTGTCAAGTTTTTGCAAAGTGTGTTTCGTTTGGCAAATTGTGTCTATTTCTATCGGATTTGCCGGTATCGCAATGTAACAGTTGCTAGTTTTGAGTGGTATAAAGCTAATGTCTTCGATCTTAAGTACAGTTATTTGGCAATGTTCAATGTGAGGTTTGAAGTTTATTATTTAGCTGCGACAATCGGTTTTCGAGTTTCTGTCATGAATTGGTAGTGTTTGTTTGCGTATAGTGGTTCCGGCTTGATTCTTACAAAGTTTGTTGAGGTATTCGATATCAGTGTTTATAAATGAAAGACCTGAGGTTAAATATATCTGATGTTCGACTACTGGAGCCAAAAATACTCCATTTCTCTTACTCGGGATAGGATATATCTGTAATATGTTCCATTCTGTGTTAGAGACTAAAGGTAAAGACTAATTAATTATTCCTTGTTTGCCTAATATCATGACGTTAAGTATTTCATCTAATTGGAAGTGTAAAGTTTGCATCGCGGTGTCGAGTTTCATGATCATCTTAAGTATAAATCTATCGATATTTGCCTGCCATTGTTGTTTTAATATATCGCTATGTGATTTTTCTAAGTGGTTTAGATTTTCTGACTTTACAATTTTTCTATCAAGTGCTGTTTGATTCGCTATTATCGTCTTGATTTTATTATTGTCATCGAATAGTTTGTCCATATTCTCGTTTATGAGCGTAAGATCGGTATCGTCGAGAGTTCCGAACAAACTTTTCGATACGGAACCTATGATGTTGAGTAAACCTCGTTTGCTTCGGGTATGTGTTAACGCTTTTAAGTGTTTTGCGAGTTGTTTTAGATTATTGATACGATTTTGTAATCCGTCTAACTGTTCAGCGTATTCTTTGCTGGTTGCACGTGAGTCTATTGTTAATTTATATGATTCTATTGTGCTTATCTGCTCGTATATGTCGCTAGTGTCTAATCCTACTATAACATTGGCAATATCGCTGTACAAATATCCTTTTCCTATGTTTTCTACGAATACAGAGTTTCTTTCCAATGGGGTAATATTTATTTGCGCGGATACTATTCCGGCAAAGAGGAGCGTCGACCTGGAAAGTAAGGTTTTAAACGATTACCGTGTATTTTTTTGTTTTGAATCAAACAGTATGGAGTACATACTTTATCAATCGTGTACGGTCCTAACCATTCCACGTCAAGTTTATGCCTTTTATGATCGTTATGTATTAAGACGGAGTCTTCTTCTTTGAAAACTGATTAAGGTTTTATAATTTTACGTTTTTGATCGCGCTGATATCGCTGTTTACTTTTGATCAACGTTCCGCGAGCGTGTTGGAGTCTAGAGTCCCATTCTTTTTTGCGGAACGTGACTTCGTCTGCGTATGTGCGTTGCGGATTCTTGGATATCGTGGAGGGAAGATTGGCTTGGTGTCCGAATGTGAGTTCGAACGTCGTGTAACCAGTGGAGTCGTGTATCATTGTGTTATATGCAAGGCGTACAAAGTTAAGTTGATCGTCCCATTCTTCGTCCGAATTTCGCTGTATCGATTTTAACATGTCTGTTACTACTGCGCGTGTTCGCTCTAACGATCCGTTACTTGGTGGGTGGAAGGATGTCGTTTTGATATGTTTGATTTTGAACGCGTCTTCGTACTGTTGCATCAAACTAGATATAAAATTTTGTCCGCGGTCGGTTAGTATCTTTTTTGGAGCGGAAAAGATGTAAATGTAGTGATTCAAGAGTGCGTTCCAAATTGTTTCCGTTTGCTGAGTTTTTAGTGGCACGAGTATTAAGTATTTTGTCAGTTCGTCATGTATGGATAGTCTCATTTTATAGATAATTTTATTATCTACAATATTCTACTGACACTTTTTCACGTATGGTAAATAATTTTTAAGATATAGAGGAAATGTAAGAAAAACTCCCGTTTTTTTTATTTAATCGATATGATGTTTATAAAGTTATAAAGTTGCTTGTCTTGTAGATTAGATTATATAGATTATATAGTAACATGATCTAATCTATATCGTTCCGAATCATATGATACAAAAACGTTTCTACCAAGAATTTGTTTCTAATACAATCAGATTATATTCGATTATATTATACAATCAGAATACATATCAGTTTATTTCAAACAGAATATTCGTAGGAGGGCCGTTCCTCTCGTTTTGTATCGAGTCAGAGACCGGCTGAGCATCTTAGGAGTAACGATAGTGAAATGCAATTCAAATTGTATAATTGAGAAATATTACAAACCGTTGTAAAACGTATATTACTTACAGATTATCCAAAGTGAAAAGGTGTAAATTTGGCTGTATGTTATAGTTTCGGTTCACGATAAGGATCCCGATATTCTTCTTATTGATTCTTAGGAAACATGCACGTGTGACGATAACTCGACTTGATGATGCTGCACGACGCATGTACAATGATAAGGAATAAGGACGTCTTTCAGCTTCTTTTCATTTCTGGCTAGTATCACGCGCCGACACCGATAACAAAGATCAGCTATATTCTTTTTAATAGAACCATCCATTTTTTAACACGTTAATCAATCTGTTAATCAATCTGCATTTCTCATAAAAGGATAGTGACCTTTTATGTCGAGAAACCATTAGTACTGAACGAAAAACCTTTGGAAAAGCTGAATAATATAAATAAAATAATTAAATTTTAGGTTTTTGTCGTTTTTTATCACTATAATATTAATTATTTGTATTGAGGGTATTATAATAGTATATACTATAATAGTATATAATATTATAATTTACAACTGCATAATGTTATATAGTGCTTTAAGTTAATAATGTTATATATTAAGACGTCCTTAGTGAGGAGTCCCCACACTTCTAGCAGCAAAATGACGTTCGGTCCCGCGCGATTGGACATGGATTTTGTGACGCCAGCGAAAAGGCGTATGGAGCATGTGTTTACCTTCGAACTAGGAATCCTGATGGGCATATCTGGACGCGACTCCTTACTGCGAAATCAAAGGTAGCTCCCCTCAAATCTCAAACCATTCCAAGATTGGAACTGAGCGGAGCACTTCTTCTGGCGTCGCTGACCACCGCCGTCCTTCAAGCATTGTCAAAACCCATAACGCGCATCGTTTATTGGACGGACTCCACCATCGTTCTTCATTGGATTAACACGTCGCCCCACACGCTGAAAACTTTTGTCGCTAATCGAGTGGCAGATATTCAAAGGCAGACCCAGACCTCAGAATGGCGTCATCTTTCCACAACGGACAACCCCGCGGATCTCATCTCGCGAGGTCAAACACCAGAAGATCTGCTACGATCAACCATGTGGCAACAAGGACCGAAATGGCTCCAAAAAGCTGAAAAATACTGGCCGAAATGGAACCCTGTACCATTGACCGAAATACCAGAGCAGAAGAAGGCAACCTGTTTGTCTTTGATTTCCGCTGACCACAGTCCACTAGAGAGATTTTCCTCGTGGCCGAAATTAATCAGAATCACAGCTCGCTGCCTACGATGGCGGCAACCAAGGCATCGAGGGAACCCCCTAACCGCGCAGGACTTATCCATTGCGCATAACAAAATAATCAAATTGCTCCAACGTTGCTACTTCGCTGATGACATTCGACAGCTCCAAATCAATCAAAAGTCCACATTGAAAGGGAAGCTACAGCGACTCAATCCCTTTTTGGACAAGGATGGGATGCTACGAGTTGGAGGCCGACTCAGTCACTCAACACTGCCTTTCAGCCAGAAACACCCCATCATCTTACCCAAGTCAACGGTTACGACGCTCATAATCGAGCACGAACATCGCCTGAGTCTACATGCCGGGACTCAAGCCACTTTATACGCCCTCCGAAGATCCTATTGGCCAATCGATGGCCGCAGTCAAGTATGGAGCACGTTGAAGAACTGCGTACGGTGCTGCCGAGCTAATCCACCTCCAGTGGATTATGTAATGGGCGATCTCCCAGCAGCACGGATAACAGAATCACGGCCGTTCACCAACATCGGAATAGACTATTGCGGGCCCTTTTTTGTCAAGGAACGAAAGGATCACAACCGACGGAAGATAAAGGTGTACGTGGCAATCTTTATATGTCTCGCAGTAAAAGCAGTTCACATTGAGCTGGTTAGTGACCTCACAAGCGAGGCTTTCATTGCTGCACTACGAAGATTCATTGCTCGCCGAGGATTCTGCTCAAGTATCCACACGGACAACGGCACCAACTTCGTCGGCGCAAACAACGAGCTCCGAGAACTACGGAACCTCCTACGGTCCGACGATCATAAGGCAAAGGTTCAGTCCTTTTTAGCCGACAGACAGATCGAGTGGCACTTCATTCCTCCCAATTCACCGCATTTCGGCGGGTTGTGGGAAGCTGCAGTGAAGTCTTTCAAACGACACCTCAGACGTGTCGCAGGTAACGAGCTTCTATCATTAGAGGGCCTTAACACCCTCATCATTGAGATCGAGTCGATCCTCAATTCCCGTCCGCTGACTCCGATCTCCACCGATCCAAACGATCTCCTCGTCCTTACTCCCGGTCACTTCCTTATCGGAGATTCACTAACATGTTTACGAGATCGAGAGTTCACAGATACTCCAACCAATCGTCTATCCAGCTGGCAACATATTCAACAGCTCAAGCAGCACTTCTGGCGCCGCTGGCATCGAGAGTATCTCAATGAGTTAAACGTACGCAACAAATGGAGCAAGGGGAGTCACGACATTCGAGAAGGGACCATCGTCCTCCTCAGAGACGATAACGCCCCCCCAATGCAATGGCCACTGGGCAGAATCATCAAGGTCCATCCCGGCGCAGACGGCATCATCCGGACGGCTACCGTTCGAACAGCAACGAATTCCATAGATCGGAGCATCAAACGGATGGTACCACTACCGAGCAGATCGACACCAGATGACTCCAACCTAATCAGCAGCAACGCGGACTAATGCGAGATCCACCTCGCCAAATCAATCACATCATTTTGATCGGTACCCTCTCAACGGGGGGAGGATGTTACGTCGCCCGACTCTCTACCTGGGCCGGACCTCACATCGCGGACGGATGGCAGCCAGATGTCCGCACATCCTTATCGCGTACTCTTGAAAACACTCGCAGCCCGACTATAAATCACAGAAAAATCTGGCGAAAGTCTTTCATTGCAAACAAGGGCTTTTCCACGAAAGCGTTTTCTAAGGTTTCTGGTTAGCATCTGGAAAACACGTGAACGCTAAGTGTTCACACGTGCGATGCCTCCTACTCCCAACTTTCCATCGAGGGTGGCTAATACCCTTCCTAGTCCATCGATAGTCTTACTAACCAATAGAAACAATTTCTATTACCCTCACTTCTCCAACCAAAAACTGTCATCAACAAATCAGATGACTCCGTGCGTTAGACACACCCATCCTTAGCTCACCTCCGACACAGCATCGTCACGATCAAGTCAGTTCGTCTTCGTCGTCAATTCAATCAACACGTTTACCACGATCGCTCAGTCCAACGAACTCATTGTGAAGTATCGTAAAGTCGCAATCTAACATTCGGCAAGTCATTCAAGTATAATTCTAGCCACCGAGGCACTAAACAGTAACTTCAATTCACGCGAACGAGACATTCGATTCTTCGCGTCAACATACTTCGGACGGTTCTTGCATTCATTCGGCAAGCTAGTCTAATAATTTCACACGATATCGGGATTCATCGCGTTAACCGATATCCATTACAACATATTTATATATACGTTCCAAGTGTTGTGAAAAGTGGCGAAATAAATAAAAATAGATAACTGGAAACTACAGTTATTTCACTCTAACCACCCCTATTGTCGTAACTGAAATCAGGGGATCGCTCTGCTCGTGGTGTCGATCAGTAGATCGTAACGGGAATTTACGACTCCCGTTGACGCTCCTAACGGAGACTCGTCTCCCCGCGACTGGACGAACAAACACGCGATATAATTCGATTCTACGTGTGGATTAAACGTTTTTATCGTTCGAATTTGTTTAGAAAAAAATTTTCGTTCCAAGGGTTTTTTCGAGTTATTTCCTTAAAAAGCGTTATAAAGCACAAATATTTTTACACAAATCGCGATATAATTCGATTCTACGCGCGGATTAAACGTTTTTTAGGTTCAAATTTGTTTAGAAAAAAATTTTCATTCCAAGGGTTTTTTCGAGTTATTTCCTTAAAAAGCGTTATAAAGCACAAATATTTTTACACAAATCGCAATATAATCCAATGGTAGAAATACTATTTTCAGTATAAAAATTAAATAAATTAAAATTCATCAACTTGAAATAGATGATAAATGTTGAGTTTTAGGTAAAATTAGAGGGGAGATTGAATCTTAAAATTGAAATTTATATTAACGTAAACAATCAAAAGTATGGATAGTTATTGAACAAAAAATTATTGAAAAAGGTTCGTTACAATGTTTGTTTTTAGAAAATTTATGTTTTAAATATAATAATTTTAATATATTAGTAAAATAATTTCATAATATAAGAATTTTAATTTCCAATGGTAGAAATATTATTTTCAATCTAAAAATTATATAAATTAAAATTTATTGACTTAAAATAGATGTTAAATGTTGTGTTTAGGTAAAATTAGAGGGGAGATTGAATCTAAAAATTGAAATTTATATTAAAGTAAACAATCAGAAGTATCGATATTTATTGAAAGAAAATTAATGAAAAATGTTCGTTATAATGTTTGTTTTTATAAAATTTAAGTTTTAAATTTAATAATTTTAATATAGTAGTAAAATAATTTCATAATATAAGAATTTTAATTTCCAATGGTAGAAATATTATTTTCAAAATAAAAATTAAATAAATTAAAATTTATCAACTTAAAATAGATGATAAATGTTGAGTTTTAGGTAAAATTAGAGGGGAGATTGAATCTAAAAATTGAAATTTATATTAAAGTAAACAATCAGAAGTATCGATAGTTATTGAACAAAAAATTACTGAAAAAGTTTCCTTATAATGTTTGTTTTTATAAAATTTAAGTTTTAAATTTAATAATTTTAATATAGTAGTAAAATAATTTCATAATATAAGAATTTTAATTTCCAATGGTAGAAATATTATTTTCAAACTAAAAATTAAATAAATTAAAATTTATCAACCTAAAATAGATGATAAATGTTGAGTTTTAGGTAAAATTAGAGGGGAGATTGAATCTAAAAATTGAAATTTATATTAAAGTAAACAATCAGAAGTATCGATAGTTATTGAACAAAGATTATTGAAAGAGAAACAATCAGAAGTATCGATATTTATTGAAAGAAAATTAATGAAAAATGTTCGTTATAATGTTTGTTTTTATAAAATTTAAATTTTAAATTTAATAATTTTAATATAATAGTAAAATAATTTCATAATATAAGAATTTTAATTTCCAATGGTAGAAATATTATTTTCAAAATAAAAATTAAATAAATTAAAATTTATCAACCTAAAATAGATGATAAATGTTGAGTTTTAGGTAAAATTAGAGGGGAGATTGAATCTAAAAATTGAAATTTATATTAATGTAAACAATCAGAAGTATCGATATTTATTGAAAGAAAATTAATGAAAAATGTTCGTTATAATGTTTGTTTTTATAAAATTTAAGTTTTAAATTTAATAATTTTAATATAGTAGTAAAATAATTTCATAATATAAGAATTTTAATTTCCAATGGTAGAAATATTATTTTCAAAATAAAAGTTAAATACATTAAAATTCATCAACTTAAAATAGATGATAAATGTTGAGTTTTAAGTAAAATTAGTGGGGAGATTGAATCCAAAAATTGAAATTTATATTAAAGTAAACAATCAGATGTATCGATATTTATTGAAAGAAAATTAATGAAAAAATAAAATAAAAATAAAATAAACAATCAAACGACAACAAAGACAAAGACAAAGACAAAGACAAAGACAAAGACAAAGACAAAGACAAAGACAAAGACAAAGACAAAGACAAAGACAAAGACAAAGACAAAGACAAAGACAAAGACAAAGACAAAGACAAAGACAAAGACAAAGACAAAGACAAAGACAAAGACAAAGACAAAGACAAAGACAAAGACAAAGCCAAAGACAAAGACAAAGACAAAGACAAAGACAAAGACAAAGACAAAGACAAAGACAAAGACAAAGACAAAGACAAAGACAAAGACAAAGACAAAGACAAAGACAAAGACAAAGACAAAGACAAAGACAAAGACAAAGACAAAGACAAAGACAAAGACAAAGACAAAGACAAAGACAAAGACAAAGACAAAGACAAAGACAAAGACAAAGACAAAGACAAAGACAAAGACAAAGACAAAGACAAAGACAAAGACAAAGACAAAGACAAAGACAAAGACAAAGACAAAGACAAAGACAAAGACAAAGACAAAGACAAAGACAAAGACAAAGACAAAGACAAAGACAAAGACAAAGACAAAGACAAAGACAAAGACAAAGACAAAGACAAAGACAAAGACAAAGACAAAGACAAAGACAAAGACAAAGACAAAGACAAAGACAAAGACAAAGACAAAGACAAAGACAAAGACAAAGACAAAAACGAAAACAAAAACAAAATATAATTCGATTCTACGCGTGGATTAAACGTTTTTTGCGTTCAAATTTGTTTAAAAAAAAAATTTTCGCTCCAAGAGTTTTTTCGAATTATTTCCTTAAAAAGCGTTATAAAGCACAAATAGTTTTACACAAATCGCGATATAATTCGATTCTATTCGTGGATTAAACGTTTTTTTTCGTTCAAATTTGTTTAAAAAAAAATTTTCACTCCAAGAGTTTTTTCGAGTTATTTTCTTAAAAAGCGTTATAAAGCACAAATATTTTTACACAAATCGCGATATAATTAGATTCTACGCGCAGATTAAACGTTTTTTGCGTTCAAATTTGTTTAAAAAAAAAATATTCGCTCCAAGACTTTTTTCGAGTTATTTCCTTAAAAAGCGTTATAAAGCACAAATATTTTTACACAAATCGCGATATAATTCGATTCTACGCGCGGATTAAACGTTTTTTTTCGTTCAAATTTGTTTAAAAAAAAATTTTCGTTCGAAGAGTTTTCTCGAGTTATTTCCTTAAAAAGCGTTACAAAGCACAAATATTTTTACACAAATCGCGATATAATTCGATTCTACGCGCGGATTAAACATTTTTCGCGTTCAAATTTGTTTAAAAAACAATTTTCGCTCCAAGAATTTTTCCAGTTATTTCCTTAAAAAGCGTTAGAAAGCACAAATATTTTTACACGAATCGCAGTATAATTCGATTCTACGCGCGGATTAGTTCAAATTTGTTTAAAAAAAAATTTTCGCAGCAAGTTTTTTCGAGTTATTTCCTTAAAAAGCGTTATAAAGCACAAATATTTTTACACAAATCGCGATATAATTCGATTCTACGCGTGGATTAAACGTTTTTTTCGTTCAAATTTGTTTAGAAAAAAATTTTCGTTCCAAGGGTTTTTTCGAGTTATTTCCTTAAAAAGCGTTATAAAGCACAAATATTTTTACACAAATCGCGATATAATTCGATTCTACGCGTGGATTAAACGTTTTTATCTTTCGAATTTGTTTAGAAAAAAATTTTCATTCCAAGGGTTTTTTCGAGTTATTTCCTTAAAAAGCGTTATAAAGCACAAATATTTTTACACAAATCGCGATATATTTCGATTCTACGCGTGGATTAAACGTTTTTATCGTTCGAATTTGTTTAGAAAAAAATTTTCATTCCAAGGGTTTTTTCGAGTTATTTCCTTAAAAAGCGTTATAAAGCACAAATATTTTTACACAAATCGCAATATAATCCAATGGTAGAAATACTATTTTCAGTATAAAAATTAAATAAATTAAAATTCATCAACTTGAAATAGATGATAAATGTTGAGTTTTAGGTGAAATTAGAGGGGAGATTGAATCTTAAAATTGAAATTTATATTAACGTAAACAATCAAAAGTATCGATAGTTATTGAACAAAAAATTATTGAAAAAGGTTCGTTACAATGTTTGTTTTTAGAAAATTTATGTTTTAAATATAATAATTTTAATATATTAGTAAAATAATTTCATAATATAAGAATTTTAATTTCCAATGGTAGAAATATTATTTTCAAACTAAAAATTAAATAAATTAAAATTTATTGACTTAAAATAGATGTTAAATGTTGTGTTTAGGTAAAATTAGAGGGGAGATTGAATCTAAAAATTGAAATTTATATTAAAGTAAACAATCAAAAGTATCGATAGTTATTGAACAAAGATTATTGAAAGAGGTTCATTATAATGTTTGTTTTTATAAAATTTAAATTTTAAATTTAATAATTTTAATGTAGTAGTAAAATAATTTCATAACATAAGAATTTTAATTTCCAATGGTAGAAATATTATTTTCAAACTAAAAATTAAATAAATAAAAATTTATCGACTTAAAATAGATGTTAAATGTTGAGTTTTAAGTAAAATTAGAGGGGAGATTGAATCTAAAAATTGAAATTTATATTAAAGTAAACAATCAGAAGTATCGATAGTTATTGAACAAAAAATTACTGAAAAATGTTCGTTATAATGTTTGTTTTTATAAAATTTAAGTTTTAAATTTAATAATTTTAATATAGTAGTAAAATAATTTCATAATATAAGAATTTTAATTTCCAATGGTAGAAATATTATTTTCAAACTAAAAATTAAATAAATTAAAATTTATCAACCTAAAATAGATGATAAATGTTGAGTTTTAAGTAAAATTAGTGGGGAGATTGAATCCAAAAATTGAAATTTATATTAAAGTAAACAATCAGATGTATCGATATTTATTGAAACAAAATTAATGAAAAAATAAAATAAAAATAAAATAAACAATCAAACGACAACAAAGACAAAGACAAAGACAAAGACAAAGACAAAGACAAAGACAAAGACAAAGACAAAGACAAAGACAAAGACAAAGACAACGACAAAGACAAAGACAAAGACAAAGACAAAGACAAAGACAAAGACAAAGACAAAGACAAAGACAAAGACAAAGACAAAGACAAAGACAAAGACAAAGACAAAGACAAAGACAAAGACAAAGACAAAGACAAAGACAAAGACAAAGACAAAGACAAAGACAAAGACAAAGACAAAGACAAAGACAAAGACAAAGACAAAGACAAAGACAAAGACAAAGACAAAGACAAAGACAAAGACAAAGACAAAGACAAAGACAAAGACAAAGACAAAGACAAAGACAAAGACAAAGACAAAGACAAAGACAAAGACAAAGACAAAGACAAAGACAAAGACAAAGACAAAGACAAAGACAAAGACAAAGACAAAGACAAAGACAAAGACAAAGACAAAGACAAAGACAAAGACAAAGACAAAGACAAAGACAAAGACAAAGACAAAGACAAAGACAAAGACAAAGACAAAGACAAAGACAAAGACAAAGACAAAGACAAAGACAAAGACAAAGACAAAGACAAAGACAAAGACAAAGACAAAGACAAAGACAAAGACAAAGACAAAGACAAAGACAAAGACAAAGACAAAGACAAAGACAAAGACAAAGACAAAGACAAAGACAAAATCGAAAACAAAAACAAAATATAATTCGATTCTACGCGTGGATTAAACGTATTCTTCGTTCAAATTTGTTTAAAAAAAAATTTTCGTTCCAAGTGTTTTTTCGAGTTATTTCCTTAAAAAGCGTTATAAAGCACAAATATTTTTACACAAATCGCTATATAATTCGATTCCAGGCGTGTATTAACCTTTTTTTTTCGTTCAAATTTGTTTAAAAAAATAATTTTCGCTCCAAGTGTTTTTTCGAGTTATTTCCTTAAAAAGCGTTATAAAGCACAAATATTTTTACACAAATCGCAGTATAATTCGATTCTACGCGTGGATTAAACGTTTTTTGCGTTCAAATTTGTTTAAAAAAAAATTTTCGTTCCAAGTGTTTTTTCGAGTTATTTCCTTAAAAAGCGTTATAAAGCACAAATATTTTCACACAAATCGCGATATAATTCGATTCTACGCTTGGATTAAACGTTTTTTTCGTTCAAATTTGTTTAAAAAAAAAATTTTCGCTCCAAGAGTTTTTTCGAGTTATTTCCTTAAAAAGCGTTATAAAGCACAAATATTTTTACACAAATCGCGATATAATTCGATTCCAGGCGTGGATTAAACGTTTTTTTCGTTCAAATTTGTTTAAAAAAAAATTTGCGCTCCAACTGGTTTTTCGAGTTATTTCCTTAAAAAGCGTTATAAAGCACAAATATTTTTACACAAATCGCGATATAATTCGATTCTACGCGTGGATTAAACGTTTTTTTCGTTCAAATTTGTTTAAATAAAAAATTTTGCTCCAAGAGTTTTTTCGAGTTATTTCCTTAAATAGCTTTATAAAGCACAAATATTTTTACACAAATCGCGATATAATTCGATTCTACGTGTGGACTAAACGTTTTTTGCGTTCAAATTTGTTTAAAAAAAAAATTTTCGCTCCAAGAGTTTTTTCGAGTTATTTACTTAAATAGCGTTAGAAAGCACAAATATTTTTACACAAATCGCGATATAATTCGATTCTACGCGTGGATTAAACGTTTTTTTCGTTCAAATTTGTTTAAAAAAAAAATTTTCGCTCCAAGAATTTTTCCGAGTTATTTCCTTAAAAAGCGTTATAAAGCACAAATATTTTTACACAAATCGCGATATAATTCGATTCTACGCGTGGATTAAACGTTTTTTTCGTTCAAATTTGTTTAAAAAAAAAATTTTCGCTCCAAGAGTTTTTTCGAGTTATTTCCTTAAAAAGCGTTATAAAGCACAAATATTTTTACACAAATCGCAGTATAATTCGATTCTACGCGTGGATTAAACGTTTTTTTTGTTCAAATTTGTTTAAAAAAAAAATTTTCGCTCCAAGAGTTTTTTCAAGTTATTTCCTTAAAAAGCGTTATAAAGCACAAATATTTTTACACAAATCGCGATATAATTCGATTCTACGCGCGGATTAAACGTTTTTTTCGTTCAAATTTGTTTAAAAAAAAAATTTTCGCTCCAAGAGTTTTTTCGAGTTATTTCCTTAAAAAGCGTTATAAAGCACAAATATTTTTACACAAATCGCGATATAATTCGATTCTACGCGTGGATTAAACGTATTCTTCGTTCAAATTTGTTTAAAAAAAAATTTTCGTTCCGTGTTTTTTCGAGTTATTTCCTTAAAAAGCGTTATAAAGCACAAATATGTTTACACAAATCGCTATATAATTCGATTCCAGGCGTGGATTAAACGTTTTTTTCGTTCAAATTTGTTTAAAAAAAAATTTGCGCTCCAAGAGGTTTTTCGAGTTATTTCCTTAAAAAGCGTTATAAAGCACAAATATTTTTACACAAATCGCGATATAATTCGATTCTACGCGTGGATTAAACGTTTTTTTCGTTCAAATTTGTTTAAATAAAAAATTTTGCTCCAAGAGTTTTTTCGAGTTATTTCCTTAAATAGCTTTATAAAGCACAAATATTTTTACACAAATCGCGATATAATTCGATTCTACGTGTGGACTAAACGTTTTTTGCGTTCAAATTTGTTTAAAAAAAAAATTTTCGCTCCAAGAGTTTTTTCGAGTTATTTACTTAAATAGCGTTAGAAAGCACAAATATTTTTACACAAATCGCGATATAATTCGATTCTACGCGTGGACTAAACGTTTTTTGCGTTCAAATTTGTTTAAAAAAAAAAATTTTCGCTCCAAGAGTTTTTTCGAGTTATTTACTTAAATAGCGTTAGAAAGCACAAATATTTTTACACAAATCGCGATATAATTCGATTCTACGCGTGGATTAAACGTTTTTTTCGTTCAAATTTGTTTAAAAAAAAAATTTTCGCTCCAAGAATTTTTCCGAGTTATTTCCTTAAAAAGCGTTATAAAGCACAAATATTTTTACACAAATCGCGATATAATTCCATTCTACGCGTGGATTAAACGTTTTTTTCGTTCAAATTTGTTTAAAAAAAAAATTTTCGCTCCAAGAGTTTTTTCGAGTTATTTCCTTAAAAAGCGTTATAAAGCACAAATATTTTTACACAAATCGCGATATAATTCGATTCCAGGCGTGGATTAAACGTTTTTTTCGTTCAAATTTGTTTAAAAAAAAATTTGCGCTCCAACTGGTTTTTCGAGTTATTTCCTTAAAAAGCGTTATAAAGCACAAATATTTTTACACAAATCGCAATATAATCCAATGGTAGAAATACTATTTTCAGTATAAAAATTAAATAAATTAAAATTCATCAACTTGAAATAGATGATAAATGTTGAGTTTTAGGTGAAATTAGAGGGGAGATTGAATCTTAAAATTGAAATTTATATTAACGTAAACAATCAAAAGTATCGATAATTATTGAACAAAAAATTATTGAAAAAGGTTCGTTACAATGTTTGTTTTTAGAAAATTTATGTTTTAAATATAATAATTTTAATATATTAGTAAAATAATTTCATAATATAAGAATTTTAATTTCCAATGGTAGAAATATTTTTTTCAAACTAAAAATTAAATAAATTAAAATTTATTGACTTAAAATAGATGTTAAATGTTGTGTTTAGGTAAAATTAGAGGGGAGATTGAATCTAAAAATTGAAATTTATATTAAAGTAAACAATCAAATGTATCGATAGTTATTGAACAAAGATTATTGAAAGAGGTTCATTATAATGTTTGTTTTTATAAAATTTAAATTTTAAATTTAATAATTTTAATGTAGTAGTAAAATAATTTCATAACATAAGAATTTTAATTTCCAATGGTAGAAATATTATTTTCAAACTAAAAATTAAATAAATAAAAATTTATCGACTTAAAATAGATGTTAAATGTTGAGTTTTAAGTAATATTAGAGGGGAGATTGAATCTAAAAATTGAAATTTATATTAAAGTAAACAGTCAGAAGTATCGATAGTTATTGAACAAAAAATTACTGAAAAATGTTCGTTATAATGTTTGTTTTTATAAAATTTAAGTTTTAAATTTAATAATTTTAATATAGTAGTAAAATAATTTCATAATATAAGAATTTTAATTTCCAATGGTAGAAATATTATTTTCAAAATAAAAGTTAAATACATTAAAATTCATCAACTTAAAATAGATGATAAATGTTGAGTTTTAAGTAAAATTAGTGGGGAGATTGAATCCAAAAATTGAAATTTATATTAAAGTAAACAATCAGATGTATCGATATTTATTGAAACAAAATTAATGAAAAAATAAAATAAAAATAAAATAAACAATCAAACGACAACAAAGACAAAGACAAAGACAAAGACAAAGACAAAGACAAAGACAAAGACAAAGACAAAGACAAAGACAAAGACAAAGACAAAGACAAAGACAAAGACAAAGACAAAGACAAAGACAAAGACAAAGACAAAGACAAAGACAAAGACAAAGACAAAGACAAAGACAAAGACAAAGACAAAGACAAAGACAAAGACAAAGACAAAGACAAAGACAAAGACAAAGACAAAGACAAAGACAAAGACAAAGACAAAGACAAAGACAAAGACAAAGACAAAGACAAAGACAAAGACAAAGACAAAGACAAAGACAAAGACAAAGACAAAGACAAAGACAAAGACAAAGACAAAGACAAAGACAAAGACAAAGACAAAGACAAAGACAAAGACAAAGACAAAGACAAAGACAAAATCGAAAACAAAAACAAAATATAATTCGATTCTACGCGTGGATTAAACGTATTCTTCGTTCAAATTTGTTTAAAAAAAAATTTTCGTTCCAAGTGTTTTTTCGAGTTATTTCCTTAAAAAGCGTTATAAAGCACAAATATTTTTACACAAATCGCTATATAATTCGATTCCAGGCGTGTATTAACCTTTTTTTTTCGTTCAAATTTGTTTAAAAAAAAATTTTCGTTCCAAGAGTTTTTTCGAGTTATTTCCTTAAAAAGCGTTATAAAGCACAAATATTTTTACACAAATCGCAGTATAATTCGATTCTACGCGTGGATTAAACGTTTTTTTTTGTTCAAATTTGTTTAAAAAAAAAATTTTCGCTCCAAGAGTTTTTTCAAGTTATTTACTTAAATAGCGTTAGAAAGCACAAATATTTTTACACAAATCGCGATATAATTCGATTCTACGCGTGGATTAAACGTTTTTTTCGTTCAAATTTGTTTAAAAAAAAAATTTTCGCTCCAAGAGTTTTTTCAAATTATTTCCTTAAAAAGCGTTATAAAGCACAAATATTTTTACACAAATCGCGATATAATTCGATTCTACGCGTGGATTAAACGTATTCTTCGTTCAAATTTGTTTAAAAAAAAATTTTCGTTCCGTGTTTTTTCGAGTTATTTCCTTAAAAAGCGTTATAAAGCACAAATATGTTTACACAAATCGCTATATAATTCGATTCCAGGCGTGGATTAAACGTTTTTTTCGTTCAAATTTGTTTAAAAAAAAAATTTTCGCTCCAAGAGGTTTTTCGAGTTATTTCCTTAAAAAGCGTTATAAAGCACAAATATTTTTACACAAATCGCGATATAATTCGATTCTACGCGTGGATTAAACGTTTTTTTCGTTCAAATTTGTTTAAAAAAAAATTTTCGTTCGAAGAGTTTTCTCGAGTTATTTCCTTAAAAAGCGTTACAAAGCACAAATATTTTTACACAAATCGCGATATAATTCGATTCTACGCGCGGATTAAACATTTTTCGCGTTCAAATTTGTTTAAAAAACAATTTTCGCTCCTAGAATTTTTCCAGTTATTTCCTTAAAAAGCGTTAGAAAGCACAAATATTTTTACACGAATCGCAGTATAATTCGATTCTACGCGCGGATTAAACGTTTTTTTCATTCAAAGTTGTTTAAAAAAAAATTTTCGCAGCAAGTTTTTTCGAGTTATTTCCTTAAAAAGCGTTATAAAGCACAAATATTTTTACACAAATCGCGATATAATTCGATTCTACGCGTGGATTAAACGTTTTTTTCGTTCGAATTTGTTTAGAAAAAAATTTTCGTTCCAAGGGTTTTTTCGAGTTATTTCCTTAAAAAGCGTTATAAAACACAAATATTTTTACACAAATCGCGATATAATTCGATTCTACGCGTGGATTAAACGTTTTTATCTTTCGAATTTGTTTAGAAAAAAATTTTCATTCCAAGGGTTTTTTCGAGTTATTTCCTTAAAAAGCGTTATTAAGCACAAATATTTTTACACAAATCCCGATATATTTCGATTCTACGCGTGGATTAAACGTTTTTATCGTTCGAATTTGTTTAGAAAAAAATTTTCATTCCAAGGGTTTTTTCGAGTTATTTCCTTAAAAAGCGTTATAAAGCACAAATATTTTTACACAAATCGCAATATAATCCAATGGTAGAAATACTATTTTCAGTATAAAAATTAAATAAATTAAAATTCATCAACTTGAAATAGATGATAAATGTTGAGTTTTAGGTGAAATTAGAGGGGAGATTGAATCTTAAAATTGAAATTTATATTAACGTAAACAATCAAAAGTATCGATAATTATTGAACAAAAAATTATTGAAAAAGGTTCGTTACAATGTTTGTTTTTAGAAAATTTATGTTTTAAATATAATAATTTTAATATATTAGTAAAATAATTTCATAATATAAGAATTTTAATTTCCAATGGTAGAAATATTATTTTCAAACTAAAAATTAAATAAATTAAAATTTATTGACTTAAAATAGATGTTAAATGTTGTGTTTAGGTAAAATTAGAGGGGAGATTGAATCTAAAAATTGAAATTTATATTAAAGTAAACAATCAGAAGTATCGATAGTTATTGAACAAAGATTATTGAAAGAGGTTCATTATAATGTTTGTTTTTATAAAATTTAAATTTTAAATTTAATAATTTTAATGTAGTAGTAAAATAATTTCATAACATAAGAATTTTAATTTCCAATGGTAGAAATATTATTTTCAAACTAAAAATTAAATAAATAAAAATTTATCGACTTAAAATAGATGTTAAATGTTGAGTTTTAAGTAATATTAGAGGGGAGATTGAATCTAAAAATTGAAATTTATATTAAAGTAAACAATCAGAAGTATCGATAGTTATTGAACAAAAAATTACTGAAAAATGTTCGTTATAATGTTTGTTTTTATAAAATTTAAGTTTTAAATTTAATAATTTTAATATAGTAGTAAAATAATTTCATAATATAAGAATTTTAATTTCCAATGGTAGAAATATTATTTTCAAAATAAAAATTAAATAAATTAAAATTTATCAACCTAAAATAGATGATAAATGTTGAGTTTTAGGTAAAATTAGAGGGGAGATTGAATCTAAAAATTGAAATTTATATTAATGTAAACAATCAGAAGTATCGATATTTATTGAATGAAAATTAATGAAAAATGTTCGTTATAATGTTTGTTTTTATAAAATTTAAGTTTTAAATTTAATAATTTTAATATAGTAGTAAAATAATTTCATAATATAAGAATTTTAATTTCCAATGGTAGAAATATTATTTTCAAAATAAAAATGAAATAAATTAGAATTTATCAACTTATGATAGATGTTAAATGTTGAGTTTTAAGTAAAATTAGAGGGGAGATTGAATCTCAAAATTGAAATTTATATTAAAGTAAACAATCAGAAGTATCGATATTTATTGAAAGAAAATTAATGAAAAATGTTCGTTATAATGTTTGTTTTTATAAAATTTAAGTTTTAAATTTAATAATTTTAATATAGTAGTAAAATAATTTCATAATATAAGAATTTTAATTTCCAATGGTAGAAATATTATTTTCAAACTAAAAATTAAATAAATTAAAATTTATCAACCTAAAATAGATGATAAATGTTGAGTTTTAAGTAAAATTAGTGGGGAGATTGAATCCAAAAATTGAAATTTATATTAAAGTAAACAATCAGATGTATCGATATTTATTGAAACAAAATTAATGAAAAAATAAAATAAAAATAAAATAAACAATCAAACGACAACAAAGACAAAGACAAAGACAAAGACAAAGACAAAGACAAAGACAAAGACAAAGACAAAGACAAAGACAAAGACAAAGACAAAGACAAAGACAAAGACAAAGACAAAGACAAAGACAAAGACAAAGACAAAGACAAAGACAAAGACAAAGACAAAGACAAAGACAAAGACAAAGACAAAGACAAAGACAAAGACAAAGACAAAGACAAAGACAAAGACAAAGACAAAGACAAAGACAAAGACAAAGACAAAGACAAAGACAAAGACAAAGACAAAGACAAAGACAAAGACAAAGACAAAGACAAAGACAAAGACAAAGACAAAGACAAAGACAAAGACAAAGACAAAGACAAAGACAAAGACAAAGACAAAGACAAAGACAAAGACAAAGACAAAGACAAAGACAAAGACAAAGACAAAGACAAAGACAAAGACAAAGACAAAGACAAAGACAAAGACAAAGACAAAGACAAAGACAAAGACAAAGACAAAGACAAAGACAAAGACAAAGACAAAGACAAAGACAAAGACAAAGACAAAGACAAAGACAAAGACAAAGACAAAGACAAAGGCAAAGACAAAGACAAAGACAAAGACAAAGACAAAGACAAAGACAAAGACAAAGACAAAGACAAAGACAAAGACAAAGACAAAGACAAAGACAAAATCGAAAACAAAAACAAAATATAATTCGATTCTACGCGTGGATTAAACGTATTCTTCGTTCAAATTTGTTTAAAAAAAAATTTTCGTTCCAAGTGTTTTTTCGAGTTATTTCCTTAAAAAGCGTTATAAAGCACAAATATTTTTACACAAATCGCTATATAATTCGATTCCAGGCGTGTATTAACCTTTTTTTTTCGTTCAAATTTGTTTAAAAAAAAATTTTCGTTCCAAGTGTTTTTTCGAGTTATTTCCTTAAAAAGCGTTATAAAGCACAAATATTTTCACACAAATCGCGATATAATTCGATTCTACGCTTGGATTAAACGTTTTTTTCGTTCAAATTTGTTTAAAAAAAAAATTTTCGCTCCAAGAGTTTTTTCGAGTTATTTCCTTAAAAAGCGTTATAAAGCACAAATATTTTTACACAAATCGCGATATAATTCGATTCCAGGCGTGGATTAAACGTTTTTTTCGTTCAAATTTGTTTAAAAAAAAATTTGCGCTCCAACTGGTTTTTCGAGTTATTTCCTTAAAAAGCGTTATAAAGCACAAATATTTTTACACAAATCGCGATATAATTCGATTCTACGCATGGATTAAACGTTTTTTTCGTTCAAATTTGTTTAAATAAAAAATTTTGCTCCAAGAGTGTTTTCGAGTTATTTCCTTAAATATCTTTATAAAGCACAAATATTTTTACACAAATCGCGATATAATTCGATTCTACGTGTGGACTAAACGTTTTTTGCGTTCAAATTTGTTTAAAAAAAAAATTTTCGCTCCAAGAGTTTTTTCGAGTTATTTACTTAAATAGCGTTATAAAGCACAAATATTTTTACACAAATCGCGATATAATTCGATTCTACGCGTGGATTAAACGTTTTTTTCGTTCAAATTTGTTTAAAAAAAAAATTTTCGCTCCAAGAATTTTTCCGAGTTATTTCCTTAAAAAGCGTTATAAAGCACAAATATTTTTACACAAATCGCGATATAATTCGATTCTACGCGTGGATTAAACGTTTTTTTCGTTCAAATTTGTTTTAAAAAAAAATTTTCGCTCCAAGAGTTTTTTCGAGTTATTTCCTTAAAAAGCGTTATAAAGCACAAATATTTTTACACAAATCGCAGTATAATTCGATTCTACGCGTGGATTAAACGTTTTTTTTTGTTCAAATTTGTTTAAAAAAAAAATTTTCGCTCCAAGAGTTTTTTCAAGTTATTTACTTAAATAGCGTTATAAAGCACAAATATTTTTACACAAATCGCGATATAATTCGATTCTACGCGTGGATTAAACGTTTTTTTCGTTCAAATTTGTTTAAAAAAAAAATTTTCGCTCCAAGAGTTTTTTCAAGTTATTTCCTTAAAAAGCGTTATAAAGCACAAATATTTTTACACAAATCGCGATATAATTCGATTCTACGCGTGGATTAAACGTATTCTTCGTTCAAATTTGTTTAAAAAAAAATTTTCGTTCCGTGTTTTTTCGAGTTATTTCCTTAAAAAGCGTTATAAAGCACAAATATGTTTACACAAATCGCTATATAATTCGATTCCAGGCGTGGATTAAACGTTTTTTTCGTTCAAATTTGTTTAAAAAAAAATTTGCGCTCCAAGAGGTTTTTCGAGTTATTTCCTTAAAAAGCGTTATAAAGCACAAATATTTTTACACAAATCGCGATATAATTCGATTCTACGCGTGGATTAAACGTTTTTTTCGTTCAAATATGTTAAAAAAAAATTTTCGCTCCAAGAGTTTTTTCGAGATATTTCCTTAAAAAGCGTTATAAAGCACAAATATTTTTACACAAATCGCGATATAATTCGATTCTACGCGTGGATTAAACGTTTTTTTCGTTCAAATTTGTTTAAAAAAAAAATTTTCGCTCCAAGAGTATTTCCGAGTTATTTCCTTAAAAAGCGTTATAAAGCACAAATATTTTTACACAAATCGCAGTATAATTCGATTCTACGCGTGGATTAAACGTTTTTTTTGTTCAAATTTGTTTAAAAAAAAAATTTTCGCTCCAAGAGTTTTTTCAAGTTATTTACTTAAATAGCGTTAGAAAGCACAAATATTTTTACACAAATCGCGATATAATTCGATTCTACGCGTGGATTAAACGTTTTTTTCGTTCAAATTTGTTTAAAAAAAAAATTTTCGCTCCAAGAGTTTTTTCAAGTTATTTCCTTAAAAAGCGTTATAAAGCACAAATATTTTTACACAAATCGCGATATAATTCGATTCTACGCGTGGATTAAACGTATTCTTCGTTCAAATTTGTTTAAAAAAAAATTTTCGTTCCGTGTTTTTTCGAGTTATTTCCTTAAAAAGCGTTATAAAGCACAAATATGTTTACACAAATCGCTATATAATTCGATTCCAGGCGTGGATTAAACGTTTTTTT